>NC_134899.1:8711610-8794110 GCF_041734735.1 Babylonia areolata
AGTTGTGTGTGTGTGTGTGTGTGTGTTGTGGTTTGTGACTTAACTGTTGTAGTACTGTAAAACACTATGAAATGTTTGAATATCTATATAACTACTATCATCATCATCATCATTCTCATCACCATCATCATGGTGTCTTGCTACAGAGCATAATACCTGGACCAGTATCTGCTTAGCCTGGGGTTGTATACAGCATCATGATAATCATCATCATGGTGTTATATTGCGGTTACTGATGATTATATAGCACCTCTCTTTGTACAGAGACCAAACTCTACAGTGTTTGATAAGCACAGAGTCATTTGCACAGCAGGTTGCCAGCATGGGAAGATCCAACCGACAGCTGCCTTTGGTGCTCATCGTTTGTTGTCTGTCATTTTGCCAGGGCAACCCTTTTGTTGCCGTGGGTTCTGTTACATGCATTATGTGCATGCTGCACACGGGACATCAGTTTATCATCTCATTTGAATGACCAATGTCCGGACCACCACTCAAGGTTTAAAGGAGTGGGAGAGTGGGGGATTCAATCCCATTTCACAGATTCTTTTGCGTGAGAGGCGGATGTGTTTCCACTAGGCCACCACTCCACCCTGTGTCTTCTTACACACAGAGCACAGTACCTGGACCAGTACCTGCCGGGCCTGGGTTCGTACCTGCAGAACTACAGCCAGGCAGCCAATGGGGGGGTGCAGCTGCCAGGCATCTACACCTACCTGCCCCACCTGGTGGGTCGCCCCAACAGCCTGCAGCCTGCCCACAGCCTGTCCCAGGGCAGGCATGGAGGTGAGAAGACATGTTGTATTGTGTTCAAGTAGCATGCATCCTCCTCAAAGGCAGAATGTGGCTACCTTAACCCCTGAACTGCTGATCCTTGGTAGAATGAGATCAGTGTCACATGAACCCAAACTCCAGTTCCTGCTTTTTGTGTAGGTTTAAGTGGTCATGACTGAATTTGCTGAACAAAAATAATGCTGTCCCAAGGAAGAAGAAATCCAAATGAAAACTAGTGACTGGCATCCATGCAAGTAATTACATTTTTATCTCAGTGAGATGACAGTCAAAAAGTTAATAGGAGTAACTACAATCACATGTATTAACATCTTCAGTGCCAAGCATTATTTTGACTTGTCCTTCCATTTTGCCAGGCGGTTTTTAGTTGCGGAGTGTAATGATTAACAAAAAATTCTAGCACGTAAACAGCTGCAAGAAAATATACATAACCCGTAGTTTTCTGAAAGGACTATCAAATTCTGATAGTTCGAAGTTCATTCAGCACAGTTTCAGTTTCAGTTTCAGTAGCTCAAGGAGGCGTCACTGCGTTCGGACAAATCCATATATGCTACACCACATCTGCCAAGCAGATGCCTGACCAGCAGCGTAACCCAACGCCCTTGGTCAGGCCTTGAGAAAAAAAAAGAAAAAAAAAAGAAAAAAGAAAAGAAAAAAAGGTGAATAAATAATAGATACGCTTACATAAATAAATAAGTAAATAAATAAATAATAATTTTGATATATATAAAAAAAAAAGGTAGTAGTAATGGTAATAATAAAATAATAATAATAATAATAATAAATAAATAAATAAGACAACAATGATGATAAATAAGCAAATAAATGTAGAACATGAAGACACACATTCACACATACACCCACACATGCATAACAGATATGCACCAAACATGCAGTTTCACGGTTATGAAAGCACAGTCAAATACATATAAACGTACATGAGCTGCAACACACACACACACACACACACACACACGCATTATCCTGCACCTCCTCTACCCCCTCCTCCACACACTCATTTCTGGTCTATGTATCGCAGCTTCCACGGCCCACACACACGCACGCATGCACGCACGCACGCACACACAAACGCTTACTTGTACAAGCACACACACACACGCCCATATCTCCCACCCCCAACCCCACACACATATATACAAGGATATATATATATAATATATACGTTCCAATATCCTGTTGCTCCCACAGTGTAGGCATGCATACACTCACATACCTCATCCTCTACCCCATCTCCTCCCCGCACCCCCACCTCCCCCTCACACCCACCCACGCACACGCACACACACACACACACACACACACACACACACATGCACAGAACTCTCCTGACACTTGTGTACACTTACACTCTCACGCATGCACAAACGCACTCAAAAACACAGACCCACACATACACACAAACACACACATACACACACATACACACACGCACAGAGGCTGCCAATGATTGTTTACACATGTCCTTCATTACAACCCAGCCTGTGCCATGCCCAATCACTTCATGTTCGCTTTCAGACAGTATCAAAAAGGTTAATGGTGACCCAGTTGGCCCATAGTACAGGCGGATGAGCACTATTCACAAGCTTGCTTGCAGACATAGATGTTTGATCAATGCAAGCATGCTTGCACTGATTCATGCTGTACACATGATTCATGATTCTGCACAATTCAGAGGAAGCTGTTCACATCCTTCATCGCTCTCTCCGTCCCTGCCTGGAATCAGTGGATGGTTTGAATTTGAGGTCAACTCTAGGTCAGCCACAGAGCTGTACTCACCTCCTGCTCTGCTTTTTCTCCTTTGCTGGCTACATCTAGCTCTTCTACCCCCACCCTCCCTCTTGTCTGCAAATCATCATTCTAACTTTCAGTCACGTCAAGTGAACCATCCACACCTAGCGCTCAGTTCATCAACGTCAGTGACTTCACGGCGGGGTAAAAACAGTCATTCAGGTAAAAGCCCACTCGTGCACATACGAGTGAACGTGGGAGTTGCTGCTCACGAACGGAGAAGATGAAAGCATCGTGACAGGAGTATTGACAATAACGTCCAGAAATGATCACACAGACCATGATTGGTTGTTGCTCCTCACAGATAATTAAAGTAGACATATTAAGCTATCTGACTGGTGGTTATTGGGACACATCAACTTGAGAACTGAAAAATCCTGAAATGTCACCGATGTTTTTAAATCATAGGGCAAATAGCAATGCATTTTTCATGACATATATACGTCTTGGGACATTGAAGGGGTTAGAAATGAAATATTCCGCCAGTAACTGCAAAAATTCCTGGCCTGTCAACAAGAAGAGTATCAGCAGAGGACTGGGCAGATACATGTGGAGGGAGGGGTTCCATTCTGTGCTGCTGTTCTTTTCTTGACTATACCCCCAACACCCCCTGCCCTTTGATTTGTACATAAAAGAGTTTCTATGAATTTTGGACAAATAGCCTTCGTGTTTGCTAGCGGTAAGTTCTCCACATACGCATTTTACATATTTGCTGAATCTAGTCTGGAAAGCGTTAATGTACGTATTAATATTGTGGAATTTTGGAGCAATCACCTGGAGATAAAAAAAAATTGGCACTCATGTCCATGGGCATATGCAAGTATATATGCTTGGTGATCATGATAATGGTTACACACAAGGTGCATGCACACACACACACACACACACACACACACACGCACACACATTACTCTCTCCCCTAACCCTGCTTGTTCTCACATGCACATATTTCTTACACTGTTACCAAAGTCCCTCAGCTCTGCTAAGTCTTTCTCACACCACTGCACATAGATAATGACCATGTGCATGTGCCTGTCTTTCAGTGCAACCCCATTGGCAAAACAAAACAGAACAAATAACAAAAATCCGGGAAACAAACACCACAAAAACAACAAAGAAAACAGCAACACACACACACACACACACACACACACACACACACATACATATATATATATATATATATATATATATATATATATATATATATATATATACACACACACACACACACACACACACACAGAGCTCCAGCAGCGACAGAGGTTGCCCTGTTAATAAGTTTTCAGGATCTAGCCAGAGACGGACACTCGATACTGATAGAAAGCGTGTGTCAGGGATGAGGAGGAAGGGCACAATGGGCCGGTTTCCTGACTGCCAGCACGACACAATCACTGTCACCAAGTGCTTTACCAGGAAGAAAGAGGAATTCTGGACTATCACATCACAGGGTGCATGACATACAGAAGAGCTTTGCCAGGAAGAAAAAGAAGAGGAATTCTGGACTATCACAACACAGGGTGCATGACATACAGAAGAGCTTTGCCAGGAAAACAAAGAAGAGGAATTCTGGACTATCACAACACAGGGTGCAGGACAGACATAAAAGCTTTACCAGGAAGAAAAAGAAGAGGAATTCAGGACTATCACAACGCAGTGTGCAGGACAGACATGAAAGCTTTGCCAGGAAGATGAAGAAGAGTTCTGTTTAATATCCAGTCACACATGCCGGTGATTGTAGATATCTGGTTAAAGTATTGTTAATCTGCATATCTGAATGACAGTTATTAAAGAAAATAAAACAGTAGGAGAAGAGGGGGAAGGCTTGTGCACATTGTGGTGATAGTAGACCTCTTGGTTAAAGGTTTATATCATTAAAGATAATAATAAAAAAAAAAAAAAGGTGTGTGGGATAAGGGGTGTGTGGGAAATTGGGTAAACTCTCTCTCTCTCTCTCACACACACACACGCACACACACATGCGCGCGCACACACACACACACACACACACACACACACCACACATGTATGCACACCCATACATACACTGACTGGCGCACACACACACACACACACACGATTGACACCTATACATGCACCCACTGACATGTACACAGACACACACACACACACACACACACACACACCCCATGCACCATGCACAACAATTATGTGCACCCATTGACACACATATACGCTTAACATTAACCTATGTGTAACAAAAAAACAATGACAACAACCCCACCCCCACCCACCAAAAAAAACAACCCATAAACTACAACAGCAGCTGGAGGCCAGTTGGTTTAGCAGGCAGAGACAGGAGCCAGGAAAAAGACAAGAGAGAAAGTGAGAGGGAGGGAGGGGGGGGTGAGGGGGGGGGGGGGGGTGGAGGGGGTGGGGGGGTGGCGAGGGGGGTGCTGGGATGAGAGAGTGAGGGTGGCACAGGTAAAGTCCCCACTGTGTTTGCACTGACGCTGATGGGGCCTGGTTAACTCACTCAGTACGGCCAGTCCTCTCTTCTCCTCTACACAGACCCCTCGGATGTCCAGTGGGTGTCTCAATGACCCAACCTTTAGTTTCCGTCGTCAGAATTGTGGTATTCTTTGTCAACATTCACCTCTTCAGTATAAGAGCCTTCCGCTTGCAATATTTTGATGATGGTAATTGGGGTGAAACGCTGTTAACGTCGTCTCTTTCGCCGTTCGTATGGAGAGAGTTAAGAGAGAGGGTTTGGGAAATGGGGGAGGAGTGGGGAGGGAGGGTTTTGTCTGTCTGGGGAGGTCAGGAAAAGTTGCTTTTATCTGGGCATGTCTTGTGTGTGTGTGCGTGTGTGTGTGTGTGTGTGTTGCCCGGTCCCTTTTCTTCTTTCACCCAACATTTCCTGGTTCAGGTCTTTTCAGCTAGTTATCGACATTGTGTGTGTGTGTATGTGTGTGTGTGTGTGTGTGTGTGTCGCCTTTGTGTCTGTGGATTTTTTTTTTTCCTGTCGCGTTACTCCCTTTCACTCAACATATGCTGGTTTGCTCAGTGCTTGTTTTTTTTAGCCATAGTGTCTATGGATTTTTCTTCTTTTATGACAACAAGGAAGTCTTTTTGTTTCTTCCATTTACCTGTCTTTGCGTTTTTCTCTTTGTCCTGTGTCTGTTCATTTGCATTATCTTTTATCTTTTATTCTGTCGTTCTCTGGTGTCCTTTTCACACATGCGTGCATGCACGTATGACCCCCCGCACCCCCCCCCATTTCACTCCCACCTCCCCCCTACACACTCATGCACACACACACACACATGTGCACACACAAACATTTGGGGGTGGGGTTGGGGTGGGGGGGATGTTGGTGGGGTGTGTGTGTGTTGGGGGGGGGGGGGGTCTATTTCATTTCATATGATTATCTGTACTATAATTGGGGGGCCTTTTATTTAATCTCCCGGGCAGTCTGAACTTGGATCAATAATACTTTTCTTACCAAATCGGTTCTTTAACATCATGTGGTGTAATGGCCTTTATGTTGACTAATATGCAGTGATACCTCTGTGTATATTTGTGTGTGTGTGTGTGTGTGTGTGTGTGTGTGTGTGTGTGTGTTTGAAAGAGAGAGAGAGAGGGACACTGACACTACTTCATTGCATAAGCCACAGCCCCTTTCAGCAGGGGTTCACATTCGGAAAGAGAGAGAGAGAGGAAGAGTTCTTTTTGTTGTTGTGTGTTTGCCTCTAGATACTAACAAAAGTCAGTCTTTTCATTTCAGACCTTGAACTCAGAATCAGGGGATTGTCTTCAGTTGATGCTTGACAGTTACACAAAACCGATATTGCAGGTTAACACAACCGAATGAATTCATGTGTCGTTTGTCAAAGAACAGTGTTTATTTACAGTATCTGAATTCTAATGTATTGTTTGGGTGTTGTCCTCAACAAAATACATCAGGCCATTGGAAGCGAGCATATCTGTTCAGGCACTCTTTGCTTCTGTTCAGAATGTATTCCTCACTTGGACTTTCTGTTAAACATGGGTACACTTATTTTCCTCTGTCCACCCACACCCCCACACCCCCTTATATTTTTTTCTTTCGAAAATCAATGTTGTAACTGTTTTTTTTCTGATTCACGCGCACGAGCGCGCGCGCGCACACACACACACACACACACACACACACATATACATGCATATGCATGCATACACAAAATAAGTTGTTTCACTGAATCGAGCCAGAGATACCTCTTGTTAGAACTAGATTTTTTTTTTCCAGTGTCCATTGTGATTGGCATCCCGACAGTGAAGCGAGACTCCGTCAGCTATGTGGCTCAAACGATAGACTCACTGATCACTGGCATGACAGCAGAGGAACGAAATGACTGTCTGATTGTGGTGTTTGTGGCTGAGGTGAGTAGTGCCTAAAGGATAGGTATGTGCAGCATACATGCCTACTATTCCAGAATAGCTGTATATGTATTAGTGAATATTAAACATTTTAGATGTCATGACTGCAGATTGCTTGTTACAACACACACACACACACACACACACACACACACACACACACACATGTGTATATTTATTGACTCACTTGTGTAAACAAAGTGAGTATGTTTTAACCCGGTATTCGGTTGTCTGTGTGTGTGTGTGTCTGTGTGTCCGTGGTAAACTTTAACATTGATATCTTCTCTGCAAATACTTTGTCAGTTGACACCAAATTAGGCATAAAAATAGGAAAAATTCAGTTCTTTCAGTCATCTTGTTTAAAACAATATTGCGCCTCTGGGATGGGCACAAAAAAATTTAAAAAAAGAAGCCAAATTATATGCAAACTGCATTTACTGTTATATTTATTTATTTTTTTTTTATTCTCTAAACTTGGCACTTTGATATTCTGACACAACAACAAGAGCAGTCATTATTATCATTTTTTGTTCAAACAGGAACTTCTTTTGCTAAGCATGGAAGTTATATTTATTTTGCAAACGTTTTGGTGCTGATAGTAAAAAAGGGAAATTTATCTGTAATTAATGCTAGGGGACTTAATTTGCTTTAAACTGATCTTTCTCATCTTAAACATTACATTTTGAAATTATACTCAGTACATAAAAAGCTTGTGTGTTTTACACTCAGTGTACAGGGCTTTCACTATGTTCATTCGCCCAAGTGGTCTTTTTCGGAAAATACTAAAAATCAATACGATGAGTGGACTTTACAGATCTATTGGCTGAGCCCTGAAGGTCATGGGCAAAAATCCATTGCATACACATATTTATACACATTCAAAGTGCGTGCTCATATTCTTCGCGAACGCGAACGACGCCATTTTGTTTCAAGTTGTTGACCTGCGCGTTCAATCCTATATTCAATCGACAATGCACGATAACATGTAATGGTTGCAGTGTGATTGTGGCGATAGCCACGTCTCCTTTACCGCAGACTTAGAAACAATTTTTTATTGCCCTTAAAGATTTTTTGAATGCCCAAGATACACCAGAATAATATGATTTAAACAGCGTTCTCACTGCGAATACCTCAATCGATTTATCGCCCTTTAAAAAAGTATGTTTAAATATTAAATTTGAGAAAGTCAGTTAAGGAGCCACGATAGTGTAATGGGTAAGACAGTTTCTTCTCACCCGAACACGTGGGGTTCGAATCTGGTTAGGACTTTCTTCTTTTTTTTTTCTTTTTTTCTTTTTTTTAATTTTTTTTTTTTTTTAACCTGAAGCTTTATAATAACAAATACAGAACACATTTTAATGATTACATTTTTTTTTAAGTGTATCACAAGTGAGTCTTGAAGGCCTTGCCTCTCTTGTATATCTTTATATATATCTTTATAACTTTTTTCTTGATATGTCAAACATGGCATTTGATTTTGGTAAAACACCTGTGTAAAACATGATGGGCATGCCTGTATTATGTAACTGAAATTTTGGCAGTTACTTTAAAAAAACACCCAAAAAGTTGAAAAAAAAAGTTGATGAGTTTCAGTGGCTGTAACAGCAGCAGTAATGGCAGTAATAAGGATCAAATTCCCAGTGCTGGAAAAGAGATGGGTAATAATATTAACGCCATAACAGATGCTGACAAGTATACTCGTCACTGAAGAGTTGTCACTTCACTGAGATAACATGATAGAGCTTACAGGTAAGGATGAAGGTTATCATTGTTTATTTGGAGTTTTTCCTCTTGGTAATACTATTATTCAGAAAAAAAAAAAAAAAAAAAAAAAAAAAAAAAAAAAATATATATATATATATATATATATATACATGTCCTAAAAGTACACACAAAAAAATGTGCTGCACTGATTTTAGTTCACCAAGCTTCAAAAGACAAAATCATTTCTGCCAATATATATAATCATTTCTGCCAATATATATAATAAAGGCATGACCCGAGAATGAACCCTGTCTGGGTGTGGGGTGTGGGGGTGTTTCACATTCCACAGGTCATTCCGTGTTTGTGTTTTTTAGACTCATCAAGTGTTCAGGCCATGTCATAGAAAAGATAATGGGTCTGTCCCTGATTGAAAATTCCTAAGTGTCTAGGCGTTTCCTTGCCTATGAAGAATTTAGGTCGTTCACTAGCAGAATAATCCAGCCACCACCCTTGCCCGGATTATTCTACTCTGGTGACATATGTTTGCTGCTTTTTCTTTTAATTTTGATTTTTGTGTAGTTGCTCAAAACAAAGTAGTCAAGCTAAAAGTGGGAAAATCTGTTTAAACACATTGCATTTTAAAGCACAGCAAAATCATGAAAATGTAATTAACATCAGTTGTTTCATTTGATAATAATGATAATGATGAAAATATTAATTGTGATTCGTAGTGATCTATACCTCCTTCACACAGGAGCCTAGAGCACTGACAATTAACTTCAGTAAGAGGGGAAAAATGGTCACAAAAATTAACAGCACTGGACTTACAAATAATACAAACAGTATGTCAGTGACAAAGCACACACACAGACACACACACAAACACACCACGCACGCACACGCGTGCGCACTCACACACACACACACACACACACACTCTCTCTCTCTCTCTCTCTCTCTCTCTCTCTCTCAGGCACGAAGTGTGCCAGCACACATGCCAGCATCTAGATGTCCATTAAAGCAGATTTGTACAGATGTGTTTTGAGGCCAGATTTGAACTGAGATTTTGTTTGAGCATGACAAATTTGGATATTAACTTATTCAAGCTGCAGTGATGCTTCTTTCCTGAATCTCTCTGAGAGACCATAGAAACATTTACATTATTTAAACAGTTCTTTCAGGATGTAGTAAGTGTCCAGGGCTGTGAAGACCACAAGAGGTTCAGGTCATGCATCGCTTGTTCTTCTTCTTTTTGTTCTTGTTCTGCTACTCTTCCTCCCCCTCCTCACTATTGTGAAATTGAAACTGTGTCCTGATGTGTGCTGTTCCAGCCCTTCAATGAGGAGTTCTCTTTGTTTGTCATGGAGCAGCTGCAGAGAGGGTCAGTTGGTGTTTATATTATTCATATTTATAGGTCATGTATGCATGTGTGTGTATTTGTGTGTATTACTGAAGCCTGAGCAGATGACACAGAAAAAACAAATGATGAGAGCCTAAAAGCAGCTCTCATTTGGCTCTAGCCAGGTAGGCAACCTTTTATGAAAATGACTTGTGTTCATAAAGCGCTTAAAGCTTGGAGAGACAGGATCGGCTCTGTTTAGATATCCACATCAGTCAATCAATCAATCAATCAAGCTGAATTTGTCAGTATTTATAAGTTATGTTTATTTGTAAGTTATGTCTTTCACCCTCTATATCAAAAGTTGGGTGTGAAAACGCTTCAGTTCATTTCTGAACAATATTTAGTGTTATTTAAGTCCATTAATTATCGTTTATTAGTATTGGCGTGGATCTTTTTTTTTTTTTTTTTTTATTTTTTTTTTTTATCTTCCCTTCTCACAGAGTGTCAGGAATCCTCCCTACCTTGCTTTTGTTGCAGTTCATTCTGGTTCAGTTTCTACCTAGGAAAGTCTGTTGGCGTGCTGTTGTCATTACTTCTCCTTATCTGTCTCTCTTATCTTTTTTCGGTCTTTCTGTCTCTGTCTGATCTGTGTTATGTAGCCCTCTCTCTTTTTTTCTCCCTTCTGTTGTGTGTGTGTGTGTGTGTGTGTGTGTGTGTGTTTATGTGAACCTGTCATGCCAATGCTCAACTTATATCACAGATTGACATAAGCTTGCAGCTGGGCCAAAAGCAAAGTGAGAGCTATGTACCAGTGGTTTCTCCATTGCAATGGGAAGTCATTTACTTTTTAGTCTTTTGTGATAGACTATGACTCTCAAACTAAGAGGCAAGATTGCACTGGCTCTTAGTTCTGCAGCCTTGGGGGCTAGTTGGCCTTTGGGAACCATCCCAGTGCCAACTGTTCTAAAAACCCTCTTGGCCAAGAGAGTTGGGATGTAGCTTGGGCAAGACACTATCCGTTATGATAAAATTCTAGTTCAGATAGTGGGGACAGCAGTTGCCTCCTCTGCTGTTCTGATGGTCATAGTCGGCCACTGTTGACTATTATACATACATATATTGTGTGTGAATCAGGTTTCCGGAGGCGACAGCATCAGGTTTACTGGAAGTGATAGTACCACCTGCAGGCTTCTACCCCAACCTGGACAACCTGAGGGAAACCTTTGGGGACACACAGCAGAGGGTCAAGTGAGTAGTGAAACACAGTTTTTTTCATTTGTTTATTTACTGTACAAATGCTGATACACAAATTAAAAGCTTATGAAAAAAAAAAAAGGTTCCTTAGCTTCTGATCCAGTGTTCATTAGTGATCAGAATTTGAGGCCCCATTTCAGCATGGTGGGTGTTGTATTGTTGGGAAAGGCACTCAACTCCAATTTTTCTCACTCCACCCAAGTGTGAATGGGTGGGTACCTGACTGGTCAGTGGTTAAAAGCAATGGAATGAAATGATTGGGAACCAGCCTTTGTATGCCTAGTCCAACACATAGTGAATATGGATTCACTGCTCCTTCAGCCATTAAAGGCTATGGGACCTCTTTTTTTGTTTACCTTCTAACACTACACAGTCCCCTAAAGTTGCAATTTCAGTTTCTTAAGGAGGTGTCACTGCTTCTGGATAAATATATGTACACTACCCTTCTTCTGCTAGGCAATTGCTTTACTAGCATCTTAATCCATTGAGCTCAGTCAGGCATTAAGTGGATGCATATATATTTCTGTACCAATTACGGTAGATTTTTTTTTACAGAATTTTGCCAGAGGATAACACGTACGTTGCCATGGGTTCTTTTTCAGTGCACCAAGTGCATGCTGCACAGGGGACTTTGGCTTATTGTCTCATCCGAATGACTGAAAGCTTAGTTTGATTTTCCAGTCAAACTTAGAAGAAAGGACAAGACTGGGATTCAAACCCAGACCCTCCTGGACAGTGTATTGGCAGATAAGCATCTTAACTCACTCGGGACAAGTTTTCTCCCTTGCTTTTCCCCCCATTTGTAAGGGTTTGGAAAAAAATTACAAAAAATACAAAATACTGTGTAAGAAAATGAAACTTTCAGAACTGGTTTATTACGTGTTGAGCTATTACATATAAAAAAAAATCAAATTTCTCATCTTAATTTTACAGTTTTGCCATATGTAGAAAATACTGCCAATTTTTCACCCCGAATCACCATACCCATGCTCGCTTTCTGCATTAAATTGGCTTTCTTCTTCATCATCATCCACCTCTTCAATGTCCTACCCTTCAGTTTGTAGCATTTCAAGTACTTCGGCAACCCTAAAACGTTGCCGTCACTGCCTTGTTCGCTTCACAACATTCTGAGAAGAGCCCGCTTTGCTAACAGGCTGGCACGCAAGCAGACAACCGGTGAGTGACTTTGTCAGCATGTGTGCGAGACAGGCCACACATCCCAGGCTGACCAATCATACTGTTCGATTGTGGAGTGACCCAGAATAGCGCACTCTGCTTGGCTAATCACAAAATCACGTGTACAGCGCATGATGGAATTTTACTTTCGGAGAATGCGTGAGCATTCCTTCGTCCGGAGAGAGTTAACCAGTCTGCCACCTTCCTTCTGCAGTGTGGTGTTGGTGTTGTGTTGGTTCAGGTGGCGCACCAAGCAGAACCTGGATTACTCCTACCTCATGCTGTATGCCAGAAGCAGAGGAGTCTATTATGTTCAGGTCAGTGTCTGTACCTTCAGTTCGCTTTTTTTTGTTGTTGTTCAGTATCGGGAGTTTGTGTGGGCATGGGAAAGTGTGTGTGAAGTGAACATGTGTGCATGCACTGGCATAGGTGAGCGTGTTGTGCATGTGTGTGTGGATATATGTAAGTTCCGTAAAGTTCAGTCTATTGAGTGCACTGGTATATAAGCTGCACCCACTAAATTTAAAAAAAACTTGAACTTCATGCACACATAAGCCGCACTGGCTTATAAGCCGCACTTATTACCGGTACCAGAATACATACCAATACTATGGAAAAGCTGTCAATACTGTAGGTTATGAAATGAATACAATCGGAAACAACACAAAGAAAAGCATGAGAAAATACTGCTAGTACTGACTTCAGCCTCGCTTTCACTTGATGAACATGAACGCAAGGTGGAGGTCGCTGCTGGTTCATTGCTTGCACTGTCGTTTGCTAGGTCGATCACCTTCAATTTGAAGGCTGCATCGTAGGCATTACGTCACATTTTTGGCATGATGAGGGTGTGTACTTGAGCAGAGTAAAACTGAATGCTGATCTGAAGGCTTTAATGTGTGCAGATTTGATTTTTAAAACGTGAACAGTTAGCACACTAACCTGAAGCTCATCCAAAGATTCATGAACAGAAATCATGATTTTGGTGAGTTGAAGAGCAGCTAAGAATAGATGAGAACGTGACATGCCCAGGATCGTTAAAATCCTCAAATAAGCCGCATCATTGTATAAGCCGCAGAGGTTGAAGCTGGGAGAAAAAGTTGCGGCTTATAGACCGAACTTTACGGTAATTGGTTCTGCATGTTCCAATGCTTGCCTTTGTGTATTGCATTGATTGCTTGGTTTCAAGTTATTTATGGTTGCCTTTTTGTTGTCATCAGTTAAGTATGTCACTAACAAAATTGTTAAATTGAAGTTACCAGGCCAAAAGAAAAACAGTAAATGATTGGTTCAAAATACTAACATCAGTTTGGTTTGATTTGCAAGTAATGTGATGCCGGGTAAGAGTTCTGTGCTTGAAGATTTGAGTTACATCTGTTATTTGTATATGGTAAATCACTAGTTGATTGGATCAAAATATTACCACCAGTTTGGTTTGATTTGCAAGTATTGCAATGCGGGGTGAGGGTTCAGTGCTTAAAAAAATATTATCTGCTGTTATTTGTTTAAGATTTGAGTTAAATCTGTTATTTGTATGTAATTCATTTGATGTTGTCTTTGCATGGTTTTATAATGCAAAGAACACCTTAGAATGAATTATATACAAAGATGAGATCTCAGGAAAATGAATGTGCCTAATCTAAGGACTGTGTGTTTGTTAGGAATGATTGCAAAGCCTGTTGCTTCATTTCAGAAAACAAAGGATGCTTTGTGGTATTCAAAAATGCTTCAGTTCACATTGAGTAAACGTTGAATCAGTTTATTCAAAAGCTGATGATATTGATGATACTTGTGTTGGAAAAGAAGACATATTTAAAGGAATTTATTATCTGTATCTCAGTTTCAGTTTCTCAGGGAGGCTTCACTGCATTTGGACAAATCCATATACATATATGTACACTACACCACATATTCAAGGCAGATGCCTGACAGCAGCATAGCCCAACATGCCAGTCATGCCTTGATTGCATGCATATTTATTTGTGTACCTATCAGAGTGGATTTCTTGTACAAAATTTGCCAGAGGATGCTTTTGTTTACATGGGTTCTTTTTCAGTGCACCAATTGCATGCCACACATGGGGCCTTAGTTTATCATCTCATCCGAATGATTAGCCACTCAGTTTGATTTTCCAGTCAAACTTGGAGGAAAGGGGGAGATTGGGAATTGAACCCAGGCCCCCACAGACACTGTATTGGCAGATAAGCATCTTGACCATTCTGCCACCTTCCTGGGATGGTATCTATATTGGTGGTTGTAGTCGTACTGTCCGATTCAGTCTTCTTCAGTTGTGTCTGTCAGTGTCAGTTATATATTTAAAAACAAACCCGGTGGTGAATGGGGAGTGGCATGAAGGAGTGGGAAGGAACCTAAACTGTCAGCCCACCTGTCACAGAGATGTGTTGACCATGATGAAGAATTGTGTTGTTTTGGTACAACTGTCAGCGTTATCAGTGTCAGCGTGTTTTGTGTTGTGCATGCTTCACTGTGCCATGGAGTGATGTCTGTGATTGTGTTGTCTGTGTGTTGTGCATGCTTCATGGACATGAACACAGTGTGTCTGTGGTAGTGTTGTGTTGTCTGTGTGTTGTGCATGCTTCATGGACATGAACACAGTGTGTCTGTGGTAGTGTTGTGTTGTCTGTGTGTTGTGCATGCTTCATTGTGCCATGGGCATGGAACATGGTGTGTCAGTGCCTGTGGTTGTGTTGTCTGCGTGTTGTGTTGTGCATGTTTCGTTGTGCCATGAACATGAACACACTGACACAGTGTCTGGTTGTGTTATGTTGTCTGTGTGTTGTGTATGCTTCCTTGTGCCATGGACAAAAACACATTGTGTCAGTATCTGTGGTTGTGCTGTGTTGTCTGTGTGTTTATTTGTGCATACTTTATTGTGTCATGGAACACAGTGTGTAAGTGTCTGTGGTTGTGTTGTCTCTGTGACATGTTGTGCTGTGCCACGAACACGAACACACAGTGTCTGTGGTTGTGTTGCACTGTCTGTGTGAGTTCATGGATGTCAGATACTGGAGAAACGAGACAAGATGAGACCAGACAAATTCTTTATTTATGAGGGTAGTAAATCAGCAGGGAGCATGCTTATTGACATGCAGAGAAGCTGATTGTGTGTTGTAACCAAATGACTCGCTTCCCGTTTGTCAGTGAGAGGCAGTGACTGCTTCCAACCCTGGCTTGGTGGAATGCGGCGACATGAAATAATCCCAGCGGGTAGCTTGCAGTTGACCCTGTGTTGAGTGTGCGTGGTATGCATTCAGGGTTTGTGTTGTGGGCTGGCTGACTGACTGACTGCACCCTGTGGCTAAACCCTCCTCACTAACTAACTGGGAGTGGGACATGTGCAGGTTGGGTTGGATGCACTTGGACTGAATAGCTTCACAGTGGCCTTTTACTGTTAACAACTTTGTAAACACCAATGCCCACTTTGAGCAAGTTTCACTCTCAAGTTGGGAGTGGGTGTTTATTGGTTTTTTTGTTGTTGTTTTTGCCCTTCATGGGAACCCATTCCCTTGGGGGTTTTTTGTTTGTTTTTAAAAAAAAATTTTTTTTTTTTATAGCTAGACTTTTGTGGGAACCCTGTCCTGTTTCTGCAGCAGAGCCAGACATAGTAAATAAATAGAAAGAAATGCAGTGTAGCCAACAAAACAAATAGCAGGTTTCCAGAAATTTCACTTGGTCTGATTGTAAGTAATAAAACAAAATGAGTGTAATAATTTCCTGAATTTTCTTCCAAACATGGATCTTGGACTGACAACAAGTGGTTTGTTTTCAAAAACTATTTTGAACATTTAAACCACATAATATCAGAGAATTGCTTTCAGAAAGAGAACCTGTTTCCACTCACTGTGTACAGTGAATCATAAGCAGGAAATGAAGTGATGGCCTTCATAGAATCACATAACATCATCTTCACCTGTAGGTTTCATTTTCTTCTGCAAATGAGCATTTTTTCAGATTTGCAAACTGTATAAATCATGTGGAATGATGTTTTACAGAAGATGAAAACTTGTTTCTACCATTGTCAGTGTAACAGTGAATGAAAAGCTTTCCACTATATCAATTCCTTTTGCTTCTTCAGCTTCCTGTTATATCACACGGCGCTCATACCTTGTCTGCTCTGGATGAGCATGCACAAGCACTATGGTAACCATTCTGTGGAGCATCGGGATTGAGTTATATACCTGTGTGAAGATGGCTCTATGCTGCTTCAACTCTTTAACTTTTCAAATAATGCAAAAGCTTCGTCATTGGACTTCTCTTCCAGTTCAGCGACCCTTACATAGTTACCTCCGCATTGTGCATAGCATTTTGCACACTTGTGTGCCTTTGCTGTGTTTGGCTTGCTTACTTTTTTTAGAATGTAGCAGCCACTTCCATTCAAAATATGCATACATATATTGCATGTTGGGTTTTTTTTCTGTTATTTTGTATCTGGAATAAAGATCAAATGTGCATGTGTGTATGTGTGTGTTAAACTATCTGTGTCGCTTACAGTGAAATAACATGATAAACAAAAAACAACAAATTGTATACTTAACATTTGTAAGACTTTTTGTTGTATTTTGATAAATCATCTATTTACTTACCATATTTTCTGTGTGATTTTTTTTTCTGGTTCATTGCTGTTTTGTTTTTCATATAATTTTTGCGTAATTTTTCATCGCACTGTATAATGATCTCTGCAGGAGATTGTAGTGGTTTGACTTCAGACTGACAAACAGTTGGTTAAATCTGATTCTTTGATTCAACAATGTTTCACCAGGTTTGTTCTATGTATTTTTCTATCTTTTTTCCCTTTATTATTTTTTTTAATATTCTTTTTGTTGTTGTTGCTACTAACATTTTTTTCTTTCTCTCCTCTTTCATTCATTTTCATCAGAATGACAGTTCTGGTGAGTGTTTTCTATGGGTACTGCTTTTAAGCAACATTGGCAGTTCTTGTTTACTGGGATACTAGTTGGTTGGGTTTTTTTTGTGTGTGTATGGTGGGTTTTTTAATTATTTTTTTATAATGATGCCAGCATCGAGTGGGATATGCCTTGCTTTTTGTGGGGTTTGCTTTTATGTGGGTGATTTTTTTACTTCCATCTTTATGATTTTCGCAGCTCTTCATTGTCAGCAGTGCCTTTATCATTTAGCATTTTTAGACATCACACACACACACACACATGCACAAATTGTTGGGGGATGTATTGTTTGTTTCTTTTTATTGTCATGGATAGTGACAAAGGGCAATGTAATGTATGTGTTCAGTTTAGCATATCTTGTCAGTAAGTATGATTATATTCTTGAAATTGAATCCCTGTATATTACTGTTTATATACATAATTTGTTTAAGCTTTCTGTCTTAGTATGCTCCTAACAGTCCTGGGTAGCAGTGGGTGTGTATGTGTGTGTGTGCATGCGGTTGACCGGACCATGAGCAGCAAGAATCTCTCTCTCTCTCTCTCTCTCTCTCTGTATTTATATTATATATATTTTAAAAAAAACATATCTATTTATTTATTTTACTGATGGCTGTGATGTTTTTAAAACATTTTTTGGTATTTGGTAGGTGCTTTTTTGTGTGTGAGCTTTTATTTCTTGTCTTGGTATTAATGATTTTTAATGCATTTGGTTTTATTTTATTTTCTCTTTTCATTTTTGACTTGCGTGCACAAAGATAATCCATGTGATAACCTTATTTTGGTTGTGTGTGAGTGCGCATGCACATTGTGTGTGTGTGTTTGTGTGTCTGTGTCTGTGTGTTTGTTCATTATGGACTTTTAACTATGTCATTTTTTTCAGCAACCTTAATTGGTAGAGCAACCAAATGTGCAGGGTAGTAGACATTGACCAAACCTGTCTAGCCATCACTATTATCAAGACACTGTTCATGGCCAAACAGTTTAATTCTTGATAATATATATATATTTCAGCAGTGATTTTGTTATTTAAACATTAATTTTATTTTCTTTGAGCCAGTTATAGATTAGATTTATTGCTTTTTACAATGGTAAACATACATTAATATCATTATAAATTCTAAATGAAATCCTATCAAGATTGGATCTCATTGGTCTTATCAACTTCAATGAGATCTAAAATCTGATATGAATTAGTTCTCACAAGTTAACCATTTCTCTGCCAGGGAAATAAGATTTAAGTGAAATCTATTTGCCAGGTTGTATTTTTTTTCACAAAAGACCGGTGCGCTTTGTTATTAGAGAGAGACCCATAAAAGTATATATTTTTTGAAAGGTAAATGAATAAATAATACAAAACATGATGTTTTACGTATTAAAAAAAAAAATTCTAATGACATGCATTTGTTTTGAAATAAGTGTTTTGGTTTTTTGTCACATTTCAAACTTGTTCATTACGAACATTAGTCAGGTAATTTGCACAGTAATATACTATTTTCTGGACAAATGGATAATACCTGTACACTCAAATTATACTAGAACAACCACAATGAAAAACAGACATGTACACAATTTATTGTGACTGTTCTAAGTGATAACCCATAGATGTGAGGCCACGCCCCCTCAACCTCCACCCCCCCCCCCCTCCCCCCCCACCTCTTCCCCTTTTCTGAACTGGTCACTTACCCAGTTCTCCTCAGACTGCGTTGGCTTAGTGCCAAGAATATTGCCCACAGTGTGTAATGTTAATAATTAGGTCACGTAACTGTGGTCTGCGCTGTACAGCCGGCGTCGCTCAAAGTTTGTCGTATCATGACCAGTCTCTTCATTGCTCCCTTTATTTTCTATTGAATTGTTCGATAAAAGTTCATCACTGTCTTCTTCTTTGAGTTTATGCTTCAGTTCTTTCTTAGCATGACCTACAGAAAGCAAATTTGGTTGTTTTGGTGCATATCGATCACATAGCTTGAGCTGGGTGTCGCCATTTTGCTGAGCACATGAGCGAGACGGCAGTAACTCGACCAAATCATTCAAATAAAGGACTGCCTCATGACGTGGATTAGGTTCTGTCTATCAATTGAATCTAGAAGCTAAGTCAAGAAGAACCCAAGCTAAGTCTACTTGTGCTTTTGTCAAAGAACTTGATACAAACCAGGGAAAGGTCGGAATATTTCACTGACGAGTTATCTCGTCATTGTGGCAGCGAAGCATTCATGGTCGTGCTGAGGAGTTATCTGGTCATATTGAATCAGTAGTTCTGGTTGTCAGTTTGTGTGGAAAAGATAATGCAGGCAGCTGGGCTTGTAAACATCCCCACCCATATCTTTGCTCGTCCCATGTGTGACTTTAGAATGTGGAAGAACGCAACTAGATCAGTTTGTGCACACACTCTCGCACACATGCAGGCACACACACACACACACACACACACACAGACTGAGAGAGACAGAGTTGTTTCACTCTATCTTAAAATGTAATATTATCTTAACAGAACTTTTTTCTTTTTACATGATAACTGATGTGTGCACGGTGACCAGGGAAGTGTGTGTCATTCACTCGTTTTTGACTCACTTGTGTAAACAAAGTGAGTCTATGTTTTAACCCGGTGTCCGGTTGTCTCTCTGTGTGTGTGTGTGTGTGTCCGTGTGTCTGTGTGTCCGTGGTAAACTTTAACATTGACATTTTCTCTGCAAATACTTTGTCAGTTGACACCAAATTTGTTATAAAAATAGGAAAAAATCAGTTCTTTCCAGTCATCTTGTTTAAAATAATATTGCACCTCTGGGATGGGCACAAAAAAATAAAAAATAAACCTAATTATATGCAAATTGCATTTACTGTTATATTTATATTTTTTGTATTCTCTAAACTTGGCACTTTGACCTCATATTCTGACACAACAACAAGCGGAGTCATTATTATCATTTTTTGTTCAAACAGGAACTTCTTTTGCTTAGCATGGAATTTTTATTTATTTTGCAAACGTTTTGGTGCAGAGGGTAAAGAAGGGAAATTACTCTGTAATTAATGCTAGGGGACTTAATTTATCACAAGTGAGTCTTGAATGCCTTGCCTCTCTTGTTCTCTTTGATATTTACTGGCAGGCATTTTGAGTCAGCCAGAAGATCATTTTCTGTTTTGGTTGAAGCAGACAATGAGGTAATTTGAACTGAACTAAATTGAAAAGTGGAGTCTAGCAAGCAAGGTTTTCCCAGAAACACTACTATGGCTGCGGCAACAGTTGGCGATTCATTATGCTTGTGTAACTGTGTCTGTGGCATCAATCAGAGATTCATTATGCATATGTTGCTGTGGCTATTGCAGCAATCGGAGATTCTTTATGCATATGTCGCTATGGCTGTGGCAACAGTTGGAGGTTCCTTATGCATGTTTACTATGGTTGTGGTAGCTGTCGGAGTTGCAACAGTCGACAATTCATTATCCTTTTGTAAAGTTCTGTATCAATTGGAGATCCATCGTGTATTCCTTAGTATGGCTGTGGCAACAAATGGTGATTCATTATGTGTGTGCTATTATGGCTGTGACAGTAACTGGAGATTAAATAAGTATTTGTTACCATGGCTGTGACATCAGTCAGAGATTCATTACGAGTGTGTTACTATAGCTATGACATTAACACACTCCGGACGAATAGTTTTCTCCCTTGTTTTCCCCTGCAGACGACCCATTTGTTAGGGTTAAGGAAAAAAAATCACAAAAAATACAAAACACAAAGTAACTGAATGAAACTCCCTGTACTTGACTATGGCTGATGCATCAATCGGTTATTCATTGTGCGTGCGGTACTATGGCTGTGGCATCAATCGGTGATTCATTATACTTGCATTACTATGGCTGCGGCATCAATCACTATGGTTGATGCATCAATTGGTGATTCATTGTGTGTGCATTACTATGGCTGCGGCATCAATCACTATGGTTGATGCATCAATTGGTGATTCATTGTGTGTGCATTACTATGGCTGCGGCATCAATCACTATGGTTGATGCATCAATTGGTGATTCATTGTGTGTGCATTACTATGGCTGCGGCATCAATCACTATGGTTGATGCATCAATTGGTGATTCATTGTGTGTGCATTACTATGGCTGCGGCATCAATCACTATGGTTGATGCATCAATTGGTGATTCATTGTGTGTGCATTACTATGGCTGCGGCATCAATCACTATGGTTGATGCATCAATTGGTGATTCATTGTGTGTGCATTACTATGGCTGCGGCATCAATCACTATGGCTGATGCATCAATTATCAAATCAAATCAAAAACACTTTATTAATCCACATGGAAATTAAGTTGTGCAATCACAGGCTTGTTGTAAACACTGGCATAAAATCATCATGCGCAACATAAGAAGAGATTAAAACTAGTCAAATAAGAATTCCCAATAGCTGATGATAGACTAACCCCCCCTCCGCACACACACATACTCATGTTAAGACAATAGGGTATTGCACAACAATATATACAAATGAAAACATCCAACAAAAAAAGGGTATATATTACTAAAAATGTCATGCGCGTGCACGCACGCACACATGCACACACACACACACACACACACACACACACACACACACACATACGCACGCACGCGTTAAGACCATAAGGTATTGAGACCATAAGGTATTAGTGATTCATTGTGTGTGCGTTACTATGGCTGTGGCTGTGTTTAATGATTGTCTGTGCACACTATAGATGAATGATTCATATTTTATAATAACATTTTATATTTATATAATGCTATAATACAAGCATAAGCAAGCTCTAAGTGTTTTACAATCCAGTACCTAATGTGAAACAAGAAAGCGTATAAAAAGTAGTAGAAACATAAAAAAAGATTAAAACAGAATCATTATTATTATAAAAACACAATGCATAAAACTCACAAAATAACATACTCTCAATACTACAACTGTTACATTCCAACACTCGCACACACACACACACACACACACACACACAGAGACACACGTGATTATGTAAGCACAGTTCTCAGATTCTTGTTGTCATACCCATGATGATGGAGAGCAAACTTGCCAAGATGCCACTGTGCAGAAAAACCTAGAATAGAATATAGAATAGAATATGTCTTTATTACCAAGTATACTGGGGTCACACGGAATATTGGAGGGGATAGTACACAACAAGGTATGAACATAAATCAAAAATCATACACAGAAACAGTAGAAATTAGGATACATACAAGTGCATATCAATATAAAAACTTGTGCATACTCACACGTGCACACACTGCACACACACACACACACACACACACACGTACGTTTGAACAGAAGCCGCATATTACATGTGGATGGGGCTGATGACTAGATCTTCAGGTAGATGGTTGTTGATAAATAAGATAAATGAACAGAAATTATGATGATGATATTCATGTTACTTTTTTGACTCACTTGTGTAAACAAAGTGAGTCTGTGTTGTAACCTGGTGTTCGGTTGTCTTTGCGTCTGTGTGTGTGTCTGTGGTAAACTTAAACATTGCTATTTTCTGTGGAAATACTTTGTCTGCTAATACCAAATTTGGCTTAAAGATAGTAGGAAAAAAATCTTTACAGTATACCAATAATAGGTTGTACGTCTTGAATTTATCCTTGTTTCCGAATCATTAACAGTTTATTTCTTTGATGTTTGTTCCGCATTCCGAAAACCGCTGTTATCCCTTTGCAGCTGCCCGATTGTCTTTTGAGAAGACATCATGACCTCATTTTTCTTGTTCACAGTTAAAAGCAAAGAAATATGGATTCTGGACAGAACACATACACTGACACAAACTACATTATTGATGTGTGTGCTGCATATTAATATTCTAATGTTGACGCTGAATTAGCTAGAATGAACAGAAAAGAAAATTTGAATCGACCGTTTCACTGCCTCGTCTTCGCGGCACTGGTCAGTGCAGATCTTGACAGAACATGTTGCAAAGCCTGATGTGATGGCAGTGTCTCCTTTACCACCGAATTAAAAGAATTTCTTAAATAATAATCGACGTGTTTACTGCATATGAATGTTTTAAAGTGGATACTGAATTAAATGGAATGAACAGAAAAATGAAATTGAATAGACGGTGAAGTTTCTCGTGAGTGGAAAGACCTGCACGGATCTCTGCAGATCTATAAAAACGGACATATATTGCAGTGTTTTTTTAGGCGATGGCAATGTCTCCTTTACCTCGGACTTGAAAGAAATTGTTAAATGCCCGAGATATACCAAAATAACATGATTTAAATGGTGTTATGACTTTGATTGCAGCTGTTGATTTATTCCGCTAAAAGAAAATGCTATATGATAAATTTTTTAAGGTTGGCATTGAACCCCGTTAACGCAGTAGGTAAAACCACTCATTCTCGATCCAGACATCCATGGTTCAGATTTGCATTGAAACCTTTTTTTCTTTTTTTCTTATTTTTGCAAAGCTGTACATAATTATGATACAAATAGAGAACACATTTCAACAAACTGATTTTTTATTTTTATGTTTCTTTTTTCTTTGAGTGTGTATCACAAGTGAGTCTCGAAGGCCTTGCCTTTCTTGTTTTCTTTTTGATTTTGTCCATTCTTTGCAAAAAATATCTTAGACATTTATGTCAATAAAATGGGGTTATTGTGGAGGATTTTTCCTTTTCTTACTGAAGCAGTCAGTCTTCAATGAATTGTTTTTGTCTGTTTTCGCACACAACCACTAATAAGCTTACTTGCTCACTGAGAATAAATCTTTCAACATTCTCACTTACCTTGTACCTGCTTGATGCATTGATCATAGATTATCTCACCTTCCCATGGTAACATTAGCAGAAACAGCTATCTTTTTTTTGTTGATAAACCCAATCTTCCTTGCCTATTCTAGAACTGTCTGATTGGTCTTAGATAGCTGATAAACTTTGAAAAAAAAAAAAAAAAAGCACAAGAGTGTGGATAGTCCAAAGGTGTTGTCAGTACTCTACTGTCTCATTTTGTTTAATTTTGTGTGTGTGTGTCTGTGTGATGAAGTATATGCCTGTTGGTTGTGCATCAGGATGTGTGTATGTGTCTGTGTGTGTGTGTGGATGTGATTGTGTGTGTGTGTGTGTGTGTTTACATGTGGGGATATGAGCAGGCACACTTGAAGGTTTGAGTACACACATGTGTGAGTGGTTTAAGTTCATTTGAGTAATTCAGTCACATTCAAAGATCTGACATTATTTTTGTGTGAATGGATGTGTGTGGATGGCTGTGGAGAAGAGAGAGTGAGAGTGAGTTAACTTCTAAGTTCATTTTGCATGTTAACTTCTAAGTTCATTTTGTTTGATACTTTTTGCAAAACACTCAGCAGTGATCAAGAGGCAGAGAGAGAAATTCTTAATCCATGTTCTGTCGGCTATTTATGTTTGTTTGTTGTTGTTTAGCAATGAACATTACAGGAACAAAAAGTAAAATGAGCCTGAAGTGAACTGTAAAAGGGAATAAACACACAAGTTGTTAAGTGAGGAGCGTTCATGTGAGCAGTGCATTATATTCACTGGTGGTGCTGGGTGTGCATGTTTACAGCTGGAGGATGACGTGGTCTCCAAACCAGGGTTCCTGACTGTCATGAAGTCGTTTGCATATCAGCAGAAGTCCAATGACTGGCTTCTGTTGGAGTTTTCCACACTGGGCTTTATTGGTGAGTGGTGGAGTTTGTCTTACCCTGTAAGAGTGTTTGTGTGACATGTGACAGTGATGTGTGTGTGCAAAGTGATCCTTATCTTTTCGTTTGACTGTCTGTCAATCTGTCTATCCATCTGTCTATCTGGCTGGCAGTATGTCTGTCTATTAATCTATCTAGCAGTCTGTTGCTGTCTGTCTACAAGTCCATGTAAATGTGGTGAAAATGATGTGTATGCTGATGATAACTGCAAATGTCTTGAGTATGATGAAGTGTGTGCGTGCATGATTATGTTATGTGAGGAAGTGTATGATGATGGTGTGTGAGATGGTGATGACACATGAACTTGATGATGTTAATCACTTAATGTGTATGATGATGATGACGATATGTATATGTGCGATGATGATCATGATGTGCGTGTGATGTTAACAATGTGAGCATGATGATGATGATAATGTGTGTGTGTATGTTTGTGTGTTCCATACAAGCTGTGATGACGATAATGTGTTTGTGCGTGTGTGTGTGTGTTTGTATTGTGTTCCAGGCAAGATGTGATAATGTGTGTGTGTGTATGTTCATGTGATAATGTGTGTGTGTGTGTGTGTGTGTGTGTGTGTGTGTGTGTGTTTATGTTTGTGTTCCAGGCAAGATATGGTGATGATATTTTGTGCGTTAGTGTTTCAGTCAAGATGTGATGATGGTCATGTGTTTGTGTGCGTTCCAGGCAAGATATGGTGATGATATTTTGTGCGTTAGTGTTTCAGTCAAGATGTGATGATGGTCATGTGTTTGTGTGCGTTCCAGGCAAGATGTTTAAGTCTGCGGACCTGCCGTTTGTGGTGGAGTTCTTCCTGATGTTCTATGCTGACAAACCCATCGACTGGCTGCTGGACCACCTGCTGTGGGTCAAAGTGTGCAATCCAGAGAAGGACCAGGTGGGCACAGGTGTAGAGGATGTTAATGCACAGAGCATGTACAAACACGCTAACTGTACCGTTGGGATTCTACAAGGCTGATAGGTAGCCGTGTTCAGGTGTATTTAGCTGGAGGGTTGTGTTGTGAGGTAACTTTTGCTTTCCTTATTGGATAACAGTGTTGCCTGGTTAATAATGATAATGGTGATAATGATAGTAATATTAAAATAATAACAGGACAACTCCTTGACTGCTGAATCTTGGTGAACTGAGGTCAGTGTGGCAGCAGTTTTTAACATTTTCTACTTGTTTGTGAACATGTCAGTGATATCATAGATTTTGCTGAGCAAGTATTAATACAATCCCAAGGGGAAGGAGTTTGAATAAAGGATGATGACTGGCATCCTGGACCTGTAAGCTCAACTTTTCCTCAGTGAGCACAGTTGTCAGCAGCAGTCAAGGGGTTAAAGTGCCTAACCCTATGGCTCCAGGCCCTCTACATATAGTGACATGTTGCAGAAACACTGTAACCGGATGAAGCAGGCAGTGCGGCGGAGGTTCAAGCCCTCCCTCTTCCAGCACATTGGGGTCAAGTCCTCCCTGCGAGGGAAGGTGCAGAAACTGAAGGTAAGTAGTGCAGACATGCCTACCATTACGATTTTTCTGTACTTTCTAGGGAAATCTGGTAAAAGAAAAAAAAGAAAAAAAAAGGACTATGGTCATGGGTTTAAAAATACACAGTTTTTGTGTGATGGAAAACAATATTTTCAAATAAGTCTTGTGCGGTCTGACTTTGGCACGGCTGCGCTGTGTATAACAGTAGTCACAAAAACATTCACTTCCGACACTCATGGCAACCAAGAAAGTGAAGTGCATTCATGAGACTGATAGTGAAGACAGTGACAAAGAAAGTGGAAAGATTCCTTCATTTTTCAAGAAGAATGATGGACAGCGCTTCCGAGCTATCCTGTACTCAAAGCGAGTGGGAAAGGCCTGGAGTTTGCACACTGTACGGCTTGCTGGCGTGATTTTTGTGTTGCACGTGGTAGACTTGATGACTGCCGATGACACATGGAGACAGACACATCAATGCAGCGACTGTACCTTAGTCAGCCCAGACAGTCACAAAGAACAGAAAAAAGCAACGGTGAGCCTTCTGCTGAAGATGCAACTTGATCAGAAACAGCTTTGGTTGAACTCATGGCAAAATGCAACCTTCCATTCATGGCTGCTGACAGAGGCACTCAAGTTGATTTTTTGTTCGTGACCTCTCGCATATAGGTCTGTGGTCTTGCAATTAAATTCTGAATTATCTTTCCTTCCCCCTCTCTCTCTCTCTCTGTCTTGTTGTGCAGTATTTGCATATGTGTGTGTGTATGTGTGCACACATGCCTATGTAGCTTATACTAAGACATGCACACTTAGAAATGGGTATTTGTTGATCACAATTGAAAAAATATAGGTCAAGATATGTACTATTTTAGGGGTAGGCAGGTCTGGTAGTGTACGCAGACCACAACACAGCTTGTGTCTTCATGTCCATAGACGTCGTTGTTGAGAGAACCAGAAGTAGGGGGCCCAGTGTGTCCACAAATTGATTGCGATTGCGCCTTAATTTTAGCCCGATCGCCCAATCGAGCCACATAATTATGTGACCTGGCTGAAGACATAATTGGACAAACAACAAGAACGCCAAAGAATCGATAGACAGATGGAAAATATGAAAAAAAAACCTTAGCCGTATGCAGAGCACAGGAACAGGAGTCAAGATGGCTGCTGGAAAAAGAGGGCATTAGTCAGCGGGACAAAGGGGAGGTTACCTACTTCCGGGAGGTTATCGGCTGTAGCTACTTTCGTTTTTTCCGCATAGGCGGATAGTAGTTTGCACAGGACAGGAATGTCAGACCCCTGCCGGAGTCTGCACTAGTGGGTCATGGTAAGTATGTTACTTAAACGTAATTTTAGGAGGAAAATTTCCTATGTTAGTGGTGTTGTGATTGGTGGTGATGGTAGTTTTGTGGTGTCCAGGACAGAGACTTTGGGAAGAACGGCCTGGTAGGATTCTTGATGGTTGTGATGGTAGTTGTGTGGGGATGGTAGTTGTGTGATGACTGATGGTAATGGTAGTTTTGTGGTGTCCAGGACAGAGACTTTGGGAAGAACGGCCTGGCACGGGCACACATGAACCCGGTAGCCCAGCTGTCCACCACGCTGAAGACGTACGGCAAGTACACACTGCTCAAGGCCTACACTGGGGAGACCTTCTTCTGGGCTATCACCCCCAATGCTGGCGACATCATCGACTTCAAGTTCAACCCCCCCATACCTATAGAAAAGTAAGGATCATGGGTGGGTGGTATATGTTAGTTCTTGCTGTAGGCACAAATTTAGAAAAATAAGATTCATGAGTTGTATGTGTTGATCCTTTCTGTTGACACAAAGATGCATCTGTGAAGTAGATGAATGACCCTCCACTTTCAGGCACAAGCAGGTCTGCACATATGTTGATCTTGGAGACAGGAAATAATCCCCATCCTTAACCTACCAGGTGTGGCAAAACTGGGGAGCAGATTGCGGCGAGAAACCAGCTGTCAGCCACTGTACCCGTCAGACGGGCCGGTTCACTTTGTTCTTGGCATGTGCCAGGTTCCTGTTCCGGACGGGGAACCCCGAACACCCAGACGATATGCTCCACGAGGCGACGGTGCAAGTGCAGCCGGAGTTGTGGCCATCAGGACCTGTGGCAGGGCTGCCCATCCTGCAGGACTCTGTGGAGGGCCTGGCCCCTGGCTTCCTCATTGTGGGCCACTTCAACAGCAATGGGCTGGCAGAGGGCGTCCTGCCCCCCTCCCTGGCCAGGGTGGCTGTTGTGCGCATCCAGGTGATCACCAAGAGCCCCAACTGGGTCATCTTCAGTGAGGTGAGCTTGATGAGAATCTGTTCAGTGTGGCAGAAGTAAGGCTTGTGGGTTGTATGTGCTGGTCCCGTACTGTTCTGTTAACACAAATTTAAAGGCTTCTGTATACAGAAAAGTGGGGGTTTGTTCCTCAAGTTTATGCAGGTTCATTTTCTGTTTCCTGGGAGGTATCAAAGCATGCAGACTGATCTGTACATGCCCCACCTCATCTGCTGTATAATTTTTTTTTTCAAAAAAAAAAGCAAAAAAAATAAAGCAGCAGATAACAGAGCAGACAAATGGAGTAAGAAAGCCGAGTCCAAAAGCAAACGAAAACGGATTCCGATCCAATTTTCTGAAGATGATGTCAGAACTCAGAAAACAACATCCGCTGTTAAAAGAGCCATGATGGAGGACTTGCAGTTTACACCAGATGTTTACACCAGATGTGACTTATTGAATGTGTGAGCCTTATACAAGTTCAAAATAACTTTTTTCTTCAGAATCAGGGGGTGCACTTTATGTGCAGCAACACCTTGTAGGCCGAAAAATACAGTACATCCATAATTCTTACATTTAGAATACACACTGAATTATTGCATTTAAAACGCATAGTGAATTGATACATCTTGCATACATGAAATACAGAATTGTTACATTTGGAATATATACTGAATTGTTATATTTAGAGCATGTAATGATAGAATCTTCCCCTTGGAACAAATGTTGAAGTCATGCACTGACCACCCCTCCCCTCTTGCAGGTGTTGATCCAAAAGAGGCAGGAGGAAGCAGAGCAGGCGTCACCACAGCGGTAAGAGGATGGGAAAGACAGCTGACTGCCTCCCCCTCCCACCCCCCAGACCCATCAACCCAAACTTGCGCGCCCCCCTCCAGCCCTTCATTTACGGAAGACCCGGTGTCTATTGCAATACTGCAGGCCAGACCCAAGCTGCTGTCTCCTCCTGCCATGGGCAGTCCCTCCCAGCTGTGCCATGCCTTTGTACAGTGTCATTCCATCACTGCCCTCCTCCCTGCCCCCAAATCCCCCTCCGCCTCAACCCCACCCCAACCCTCCGGAGGATTGTGTAACACCTCTACATCCGACGTCCTCACTAGTGGGGATATTGAAGTCATGTCTGTGTGTTAGCTGTGTTTTCACTGTCACTACAGGAGTGTGTCGTGTATTTAGCTTCTTTCTGCACATCAGATGTTGCTCCACTTCAGGGTAGTGTGATGTTCTCATTGTTACTGTTATGTCAGCACACAATCAGGGTTTTGTTATCATGTTTTATTTTTATCTTCATATATTTCTGAATTTGCTGCATGATATGGGATGACCTCAAACATGGTTTTTGAAATATATATTTCTACACTGGTGTACAAGGGAAAGAATACAAAAATCATTGTGAAAATAACTATTATGTTCATAGATCTTTCAGTGGTCAACCCCATGAGTGCCCCGGGACGGAAATTCCCGTCCCCTTTCGGTGTGCAAAAAAGTGCATCTGGACGGAAATTTCTGTCCATGTCATTGTAAGAATTTTCTTATCACAAAATTTTAATTTCATGTGATATTGTCATAACTGGATAGAGTGTTTGTTTTCCTTTCAGAAAAGTTAATTTATACATGCTTTCTTTCGGTACTTTGCTTACTTTTTTTTTTTTTTTTTTTTTATAAAAGATTGTTAATACCCTCCACAACCAAAAGATCCCATGGCAAATAGTTGTCATTGAGCATAAAATCAGCTTGGTACTGAAAGGGTTAAGCCCAATTGCATAAAGTATAGAGAAAACAGATTCAGTTGAGTGTGTATATGAAAGAAAATGATTAATTTTTAGCTCACTCTTGTACAGAAATAATTCCGTACTGTATTATTTAATTTCTTTTCTCTTTTTTTTTTTTTTTTTTTTTTTTTTTTTTTTTGGTTGATGTTCACATTACACTGTACATTCATTTGAATCTTGCATTGTTGGTGTTGAAAATATGGGCTGATAAAACATTTTTTTATCATATTTTGCATATGAAATGACTAGAGACCTTACATATGCACTGTAATTTCAGTCATTAAATCAAAAAGCATTGCACCTGTCCACTGGTATACAAGTGTTAACTTGAATCTCATGCAACCACACAAGCCAAAGAAAGGTTATTGCAACTTTGCAGATAATTTCATACTGAGATTCTCGGAATCAGGTATTGTTGTACTATAACTTTTTAACAATTTATCTTAAAAAGTCATAGATATCCTATTCCCAGAAATTTAGTACAAAGCAATCTGGTAAATAAAATGGCAGAATTCAGCATTGTCTCAAGTGGATTTTATAAACAGCTTCACTGCCAGTTTAGTCAGGGTTCATTGTGACAGCTTCAAAAGTATTGGCTTATTTTTTATGTGAGATATTGTATGGGAATACAAATAGCGAAAATGTGCTGTCGCTTTTGGACGTTTATTGTGTGTGTTTGAATATGCCATATATTGGTATTGATGGCAACCATTTTATCAGTTTCACCTTGTCGGGGTTTTCAGTATTGAGCTAGCTGGGAAGACTTGTTTCCTTTGCTGTTTTTCCACTGTCATAATTGTGCTGCACATACACACACACACACACACACACACACACACACACACACACACACACACACACACACACACACACACACACACACACACACACACACACACACACACACACACACACACGCGCACACGCACACACACACACACTATATATATATATATATATATATATAAGATACATCACATTTGGAAATGCTTAATCCAAGTTTAGCATAAAAGTTGTTTGACAATGATCATTTGAAGAAGAAGGGGTGTCAAATGTCTGATCAACGCATGAATTCACCTTAAAGCTAATGCATTGGTCAGGCCTTGAGTGCCTATTTGATATGGTCCACCTTACTGACTGTTATATGTTTGTGAGTGTTTTGGTGTAAGTATGCCTCTGTGAATGATACAGCCTCAACACTCATAATCAGTGTGTGGTATGTGCTAGTGTTTTAAATCCCTCTACAAGTTGCAGCATTATCCATGGTAGTTTTTAACTAAGTAGTTAGTATTTTGTGTGTTTGGTTGTTGTTGCTTTTTCGTTTGTTTGTTTGTTTTATTCAAACGGTTCGCATCTTTAAATTGCAATCATCTTGTGCAAACCGTTTCTGTGGAGTAGCAGTATGTTTGTCTTGTTTGCAGAGTTAGCATAATGTTTAATAATTAATGAGTGCAATTATTCCTAATTATCATGACGTTTGGAAACACTATTGCCATGGCTTGTTCACATTGTACAGATATGATTGATCACAATGTACATGCATGAAAAAGTCCTTTATGTCGTGTTTATGTATAATAGATGTCTACATACTTTGTCTCAAGTAACATTGTAATTAATGTTTACAGAATGCAATGCATGAACTGAGGTACAAAGTCTTTTTGCTGCATTATGTGGTGTATACCTGTGTATGCATTTTGATTATCAAAGCAGCCAAGAGTATGTTATGGTAATTCCCATTTCCTGGCCTTGTTAATGGAATAGTGATTTGTGTCACCCATACCTGGCCTCATTGTTCACAAAGTGATGGGTATTATGGCAGTCCACATTGCCTGGCCTTGTTAATGGAATTGTGATTCGTGTTTCAGTAATTCCCATTACCTGGCCTCATTGATCACAAAGTGATGGCTGAAGAAAGCGGAAAAATTTAATTCATCTTTCAAGAAGAACGCTTGACAAAATTTCCAAGCAAAATATTTGGAGACATATCCTGTACTCAAAAGTGAGTGGAAAAGGCCCAGAGTTTTCACTTGTAAGGCTTACCAGTATGATTTTAGTGTTACACTTGGTGGGCTTGTGACTGCTGACACATGGAGACAAGGAATGCCATCAATGTAGCAACTATAATGAAGTCAGTCCAGGCAGTCACAAACCTTTTCTGGAAAGAAAGCAGCATGTGTCTTTGACTGAAAATACAGCTCAATCAGAAACGACCATGGTTGAACTCCTGGCAAAATACAACGTTCCATTCACGGCTGCTGACGAAATGACTATGAGGCACTGAAGTTTTTCTTGACCTCTGGCATATAGGTTGGTGGCCTTACAATTAAATTATGAATTCTCTCTCCTTCCCTCTCTCTGTGTCTAGTTGTAAGTTTTGCAGTGTGTGTGTGTGTTTGTGTGTGTGTGTATGCATATGTTGTTCGTGTGTGTGTGTGTATGCATATGTTACATGCATGCTTTGAAATGGGTATTCGTTTATCACAGCTGAAAAATTATTGTTAAGTTAAATACTACTGATAGAAGTCCCAAAACTACTGAAAATTTGGCATCTGTGGTATTGAAAACCGTTGAAGAGCATCTTAGGGGGTAGGCAGGTCTGTCTGGTGATGGGAGTTCCCCCATTGCTTGGCTTTGTTCATGGCATAGGGATGGATGTTATGTTAGTCCCCATTTGCCTGGCTTACTGGCAAAGTGATGGGTGTTTCAGTAATCCCAATTATCTGGCCTCATCACAAAGTGATGGGTGTTACAGTAATCACCAGTGCCTGGCCTTCTATTTCTTTCATTCTTGCTTGGTACAGTTGGCATTCTAAACTGAACCGTTTGCGGATTCTGAAAGCATGAAAACGAAGCCTCGTTTGACCAATTAAATCAACAATTCTCCACCGATTTTCGCTGTGAACCACGCTGTTTTTTTTCTGCAGTGGTGTCATGTAGTGCAGGTCCAGAGGAGTTGTAGCAGGCATGTAGCCGACCCCTCCAGCCAGCGTGAATCTGTCAGTCACTTGACTTCGACTTCAAGTGTAGACTTCACTTTATTAGACAAACGTTATGATGACAATATGTGGTAAGAGATTTCTCCATCATATGCCTTCATGTTTTTTGACTGAAAAGATTAAAATGTATACGTGTGTGCTTCTGTGAATGTTCAAGCCATTGTCTCTTGAGTTTAAAGAAGAGATGTGATAAAAAAAACAACACCAAAAACAAAAAAAACAACAACAAATAGCTGTGACAGTTATTGCTTTTCCCTTGTTTTAAGTTTAATTTGAACATTGTTCATAACAGAACTTGGAAATTCATTGGTGTCAGATAAACTAGCTTTAAATTCTACTGAGTTTAGTATGTTGTTGGAAACAGAAAGGTTCTGAGCATATACATGTGTTTGTACTAATCCTGTGTGTCTGTGCATTTGAAAGTGAATGATTGCAGTGCAGGATTAGAGTTTTGTATTAATGTAACACAGATTTTACCTGAAAAGGGTATACATTGAATGTTTTGTATTACACTTAGTGCAAAAATCAAATCTTGCAGAAAATATTTAATGTTTTTCTCAGTTACTGGCCTACACGTATAATCAAAACTTGTCTCCGATGTTTCAGTTTTTCTCATTTTAGTGTCCTATACATATAATGAAACCTTGCCTCTGTGTTTCATGTTTTTCTCAGTGTCCTACACTGTTCTTTTTTTTTTTTTTTTTTTTCATATATTTCTTGGAAGGGGAGGTTCAGCTTTGAGGGGGAGCTCCTCAGTTTCATGAATACGCAGGATAGTATTTTGAGAACCAAAATTCAGAGTGCCCACTTTTTGTTGTCATCTTCAGGATCTTGTATACGATATTCATTGAGCTGCAGGAGTGATAGAGATCGATGTGTGTCTTTATCCTGTTGAGTGACCTGTTTTTCCAATCATTATATTGCCTCCTTAAGAATGTAGTGATGCTCTCATAGTAATTGAATGATTTTGTTTCCCACTGTTCATATCATTCAGCAAAAATGCAGGAATGCTCTGTATTGACCAGTGTTAAAGTGCTCATAGACATTTTTCCCAGACATGTTTGGAATCGAGGTGTGTGCCTTTGTTCACCAAGGATGCAGAAACAGTACGTGTTGAACACGAAGCTGTATCATGGTCCTTTACTCATTGCCATTTATTACTGGTTTTGTTGTTTTCTTGTCCATAGCCCTGTGTGGGTCAGCTGGGCTGTAAGTAACAATGATATTCCTGTCCATTGAACCACTGTGGTATTGTGTGTGTTGGATGACTTGGGGGCTGTTTTGTGTGTTTTTGTGTTGTTGTTGCTTGTTTTGTCCAGTGAAATCTGTTTGACTTGTGAAAGGAGGTGCATTATGAACTGAGCAAGCCAGAAAATGAGAAGGAATTCTACAAGTGGAAGTATTTCTGAATGATGCAGATTTCTGTTTTGGCAATTTTTGTTCACCTGTATTTTACTTTGTTTCAGTATTCACACACACAGTTTAGTTAAACGGCTGCTGGAACCTGGCAGCAAACTTTTCAGTATTTCAAAAGTCATTCTCTCCCACCCACAGAAATCTCTCATCTGTATACGTACCTGTGTGCATTCAGAGGCAAAATGGCTACACAAGTCTTTCATGCATGTTTTTGGTGAACATGTGTGTCAGAGAGAAAGACTGGTTGAGTCATCTTGTTAGTTGTGGAATTATGTTAGAATGTTTTGTTTGGGAGGGGACGTTATTTAAAGGTGCAACGAGTCATAGAACAGTTTTGATCATCCAGTTGATTTTGTGTGGTGTGTTTTTCTTTCCACCTTGCCTAACAGCAAATGTTGTGCACACTGCTGTAGGTAATTCCAATAACAGTATTGGAATTTGTTCATATGCCTGTGTATGATCAGAAGAGCATAAAAGGTTTTTTGTTTTGTTTTTCTATTAAGATGCCAGAATCTTACAGTTCAGAAATCTTTAAATAAAATGTGGATTGTGTACTGGATGTCATCTTGCACATCTTGAAGCGATTTGTTTTTTCTGTATCCCCACTTTTTTTTGTTATTTGGTATACGTGCACATGACGGTCTGTGTGTGTGTGTGTGTGTGTTGTGTTTCTGTGTAACTTTGGGGGGAACTGTGGATGGAGGAGGCAGTAGTGAGGGGTGGAGGGAGGGGGGGCTGTTACGAATGCACATCATGCTGTGTAGTTGTGTGGTGATGGACCAGATTGTTCATTAGACATGATCTGTGGGTGATGGGTGTTTGTCCATACCCATGTGCAGCCCACCTTGGCCCTGGGCCCTGGTTGCTAACTTTAAGGACTCTGAAAATCTGTTACTGTCGCCCATAGTAGTTTTGATTTTTTTACCTTTAGTTGAACCTCACAGACATATGCAATTCCTTTTTTTCTATTGCCTTTTTTTCTGCCTTTTTTCTTCCTTCACAATTTCTGCATTTTCTGCCACTCAGTCCAGTTCCCTTACTTTTTTTTTTCCCAGCAAACCTTAACTTTTTAAATTTTTTTTTATCTCTTTTCATTTATTCTTTGCTGTTTTGCTCTCACAAATAAATAGTGATGTTGTAAACACTGGGATGGGCACTATATGTGTATTCTGGAATGTTATTTGCTCATATGACCTTTTATAAATTTTGTGTGTGTGGCTTTTAAGTAATTTAATCTTTTTTTTTACTTGGTATATATATATATATTTAATCAGGGGATGATGAATTAAGCAGAAGGCATGACATCTTCACACAGCCTAGTCTTATTTGCATTAATTAAAAAATGATGGTTGAGATAATATATGACAAAATTTGTTCTTTGATAATGGTTTTTTTTGGGGGGTGGGGTGGGGGGGGGAAGGGTGGGGGGGGGGGGGGGGGGGCTGGGTTGTTATTTTTCCCCTTGATATGACAGGGTTTTGTGCTTAACATGACTAAACTACATTTAGTTGGGCAGTCCTGATTTGGTCCTGTGTGGTCGGCTGCACTGTAAGCAACAAATACAAAGACAAGAAAACGTTTCAAGCTGTTGTCTTTCTCTTTGCAAAAGAAAGGAAAGCTATGGGTGGAATTTGGTTCACATGATCAATATCGCAGCATGGGAACTTCAGGGTTATGGATGACCTTGACGTGTGGTCTTCATGTTGATGTGTGTCTGCAGAATGGATTAGGAGCACATTGGTATTGTACTGATTTCTTTGTTAGCATTTTGGTGATTTTTTAAAATTATTTTTTCCCCTTTATTCCACTTTCTGTGTTTAGAGAGAGAAAAATCAGTCGCCTCCATCCTTGCTGTTCTCATCGATGGTTTCTTAGTAGTTTGCTGGCATACGTTTGATGCTGCTTAAAATTACAGAAAGAAAACTTTGAATATGGGATATCAAAGTACATCTGTTTTTGTTATTGATATCAGGGGAAGTTTTTTAATGTAAGGTAATTGCTCTGATGTTGGTGGGGTTTTTTTATGCCTGGGAATGTCTATTTTTCTGTAAGTATTTCTTTTGACTGAAGATGGAAAGTCTTCCTGCTGTTTGGGAGCCTCCACAGTTTGTTTTTCTTACAGTCTTCCTTTATGTGTCTCCATGTTTAATGCCAGAAGCAGTGTGTATATGCATGCTTGTGTGTTTATGTGTATGAATGATTTCGTGTGTGTGTGTGTGTGTGTGTTGTTCTAAAGTGACAGTGTAATATTATGCCATCAGCCTGTCATTCATCAATGTTCATGACCGTATGTCATTAAAGATATCTGTTGATACAAGTGAGTATTTATTTATAAAACAGTTATAATGTTGTTGATTACTACTTGTACTTTGTTAAATGTTTCTCGTGTATTTATGAAAGGATGTATGTAGTTGATGCGTATTATTATATGTGTGTAAATGGCTGTACATAGTCACTGCATAATAGTAACAGCATTCATGAAAGGGCATGTCTAGTCACTGTACGAATGTACATGAATGTGAGTGAATGCATGTATTCACCATGAATTATGTGTTTATGAATCAGTGTGTGTAGTGATTGTGCACATTTCAGATTTCTCTTGTTTGTGTGTAGATAGTAACTGTCATGGCATATTACAGTTCACTCATGTTTATGAACGGGTGTATGTAATTTATGCATATTATTCGTTTGTTTTTGAGCAAGAGAATATAATCTCTGCATGTTACATGCTTGTTTATGAATGGATGTGTAAAGTTCACGCACAGAGTACACTTACTTTTTTTTTTTTTTTTTAGCAAGTTTATGCATGTAAGCTCTCCATATTACATCACTGTTGAAGGGGAGTGTGCTGGTCTGGCATGTTGTGCTGTTGTTTTGGAGCAAATGTATGTTTGCAACCTCTGCATATTACATGTTTGTTGATGAGTGAGGGTTTATACAGTAACTGTATGATAAAGTTTTTGTTTGTCAACGGGTATTTGTGGCATCCCACTGATAGAACTTTACTGGTGCTGTAACACTTGAAGTCACAGAATCTGTCACATTTTTTTTTTAGGTCACCGTTGCACTGTCAGAATAACCATAACCATCAGGTTTATACTGGTCCCACAAGCAGTGTGGGATTTTGATCAGTCAAGCATGACAAGAATAGGAAAACATGTTACCAATAGTATACTGCCCATAGAATTTGACCATTATTCTGTTTGAACATTGTGCTTTTAAAGACGACAAGTCTGGCAAGCATGAAAGAAAATAAGCTGAGAGATTAGAACTAAAGTAACACTTGCACTGTTCTGGTGGATTCATTGCCTCAGTGGGTCAGGTGATGTTTTTTTTTTTGTTTGTTTGTTGTTTTATTACTTGATTGATTGATATTAGTATTCATATAGCCCCTGGCCTTGGTCAGAGACCAAGCTCTAAATGCTTTACTTACAAAGTTATTTGTACAACAGGTTGCCAACCTGGATTGAGCCTTAAAGTGCTCATTTTTTTATGTCAATCAATCAGGATTCAGTCTCTCTCTTTCTCTCTTTCTGTCTCTCTATCATTCACACACACACACACACACACACACACACACACACAGTCACAGACACACACACACACACACACGACCGAACACTGGGTTATGATATCGACTCACTTTGTTTACACAAGTGAGTCAAAAAGCATGGGAGCAGAAATTCTCCACGAATTTCCACAATTTGGAGCTAGGTTTTCATAAATCATGGACTGTTTGAAAGATAGGCGTTAAAAAAACCTGTGGCAGTGAAAAGACAAATAGGTGTTTATTTTGATAATGAAAAATCAAACCATGTCAGTAATTATGAAATTTTTAAAAAGTTACTATTATGGAAGTTGTGATAAAATGATAATAATCATACTGTGTGTGATAAAGGTGATTGTGATGTTCAAGAGTTCCAGATTGTTTCAACGCTGTGTTTGTTTATGGATTTTTGTTTTCGTATATGTTTCTGTTGTTTGTTTTAAGTCTTGATGGATATTTAGCAACTGTCAAGGCTGAAAGACTTTCAAAATGAATGTTAGCATTATGCATTCGTGACTGGAAGTTTGACCGCACCAATGACTCATGTCAAGGGGGTGAACATGAATGTTTCACATTGCATGTATGACGTTAGAGGAATCACTGTAGCAGCCTATTTTTGTGCAGTCATGAATATTGGTGTTTCAGATCCTAGGAAGATTGGTAAGGAAAACAGTGTGTACTTTGTCGCAGTCATAACGATAAAAGATTATTTGTGTTGGGGGATAACCATACCAGGAAAATAGGGATGAAAAGAGATGAAGGGGAGAGAGGAAGGAGAGGGGGGGAGAGGAGGGGGGGGGGGTTAAAAAGTACACTTACACCATCAGAATTTCAAACCGGTAAGATGGACAGCAAGTTGAAGGCCAATTTTTGTTATGTGTGTCTGCGATTCAAACTCAAAATGCAGGTTTGGTGCTCAACCAGCAAAGCAGTGCAGACGCCCATTGTATACAATACTCCAGTCGTTGATTGTATGAAAAAAAAGGGCGATTTTGTATTCATGTCTTTGTATTTTTGTTGGCGATAACAAAAAGCGTGAACTGAAAAATATTTGTGACCAAAAAAACAAAAACAAAAAAAAACAACAGCAACAGAAACCATTATTTGTGTTCAGTGACCAGATTGTTGTGTTCTGTTAAGATTGGTTTATGATAAAGTAATGCAGCCGATATGAAATCAGTATCAGAATGGGTTGCTTTTGGGTTGAGTTTTTGTGTGTGTGGTATCTTTTTTTTTTTTTTTTTTTTTTTTTTTTTTTTTTTTAGATCAATAAAAGACATGCAGTTGGTAATGAAATCAGACTTCTTTTTCAGCTGGAATAGATGGAAGATTGTGATTTGATTTGAAGCGTAAGTGTTATGTTTGAATCACCGCAGTGTGTAATCACCAGCCGATCTCTGCTTTATCAGGTCTGGGTCGCATAACCAGTTCTTAACGCTGAGCGAACATCTGGCTGTTAAAATCGTTTATGTTATCCAGTCCGGGCCCCAGATCCCCAGACAGATATTATTGCATGCACTGTTTCTTGACCTATACTTTGGACAACATTCAAACTGTCAACTGATCCACCTGCCTGGCTTCTTAAAGACAGGATAGTTGAACACCTCAGCTTCTTACCTGGCCATCCACAATCATGGTCTAGATGGTTAACTCTCTCCATACGAACGGCGAAAGAGACGACGTTAACAGCGTTTCAGCCCAATTACCATCCTCAAAATATTGCAAGTGGAAGGCTCTTATACTGAAGAGGTGAATGTTGACAAAGAATACCACAATTCTGACGACGGAAGCTAAAGGTTGGGTCATTCAGACACCCACTGGACATCCGAGGGGTCTGTGTAGAGGAGAAGAGAGGGCTGGCCGTACTGAGTGAGTTAATGCTAAAATCACAATTGTAGAGAGACAAACAAAAGGAGGAAAGAACTCACACACACGCGCACGCGCGCGCGCACGCACACGCACACGCACACAGTACAGCTTTGTGTTCAGTACCTTCATGTATGTAAACTCCATTTATGAGGGCCAAAGTCCTAACAGATTAAATCATTTTGACAAACAGATTACAGAACATAATGTTAAACATGCATGAAAACTAACACTGAAGAAGTCTTAACCCCCCTCCTCTCTCTCTCTCTCTCTCTCTCTGTCTGTCTCCACGTGAAAGCTTGGACATTTGTGTCGTATTGTTGCTGCGTCGTTCAAAGCTTACTGCATGGTGGCTGGACTCGAAAAACACGAGTCTGAATTTACCTAACCCGTAGCAAAGTAAAATCCTAAAAAAAAAAAAAACATGCGAGTAAAGTCCTAAAAATCCTTGTATATTTCTAAAGTGGTCACCTCTTGACTGTAGTGAAGTAAACCACCCTAAACGTAGGAGAAACCAACCCCACTAAACGTTGCTATGTAAAACCCCTGAAACGTAGAAAATTTAACCCATTTTACGATGAAAAGTAAACCCCTCTAAACCGTAGTGAAATAAACCTCCATAAATGTGGAAGTGAACCTACTCCGCTCAACGTAGGAAAATAAAACCCTATCAGCGTAGCCATATAACGTGGTGTTTTACGTGTATGACCGTTTTTGCCCCGCCATGTAGGCAGCCATACTCCGTTTTCGGGGGTGTGCATGCTGGGTGTGTTCTTGTTTCCATAGTCCACCGAACGCTGACATGGATTACATGATCTTTAACGTACGTATTTGATCTTCAGCTTGCGTATACACACGAATAGGGTTCAGGCACAAGCAGGTCTGCACATGTTGACCTGGGAGATCGGAAAAATCTCCACCCTTTGCCCACCAGGCGCCGTTACCGAGATTCGAACCCGGGACCCTCAGATTGAAAGTCCAACGCCTTAACCGCTCGGCTGTTGCGCCCGTCATGTATTTCATTTCTAACTTGTGTATGGAAGAGATATTGTCCCATAATTTGTAGAACTTCAGTTGTTGACACATCATGGAAGTGTCTTCATATCCATGACTTCAATGCACTTGTTATGGAACTTTGGTTTGGGGTTGCTTCAGCTCTGTTTTCCTTTAGATGTTCATGTGTGTCCACTTCACCTGCTTTTAGATGAACGATGAAGTCATGCGTATTAACCGAGTGTACTCTCTCTCTCTCTCTCTCTCTCTCTCTCTCTCTCTGTGTGTGTGTGTGTGTGTGTGTGTGTGTGTGCAATTGTCAGGCAAATAATTCTTTCTTTAATCTTCCCTTTATATCAAATCTTCCTTTTGGATGGCAAGAGCGGGATGGAGGATGAGGGACACATGCATGCATCAACGTGAATTCTGAAAATGAAAAAAGACGACGTTTGGTGAATGCCACAATATTTACTTGCTATACAACATCGAAAACAGATACAAAATCAATCACGATTGAGGTTGTGTTCAGAGGCCCTACAGTGAGAAACATGATTAACACAAATGGTGTCTGGGTTTCCGGCCAATATGAATAAGTCAGCAAGTTGCTTTCAAAAGCATATGTAAAGTACCTAAGTGTTGTCAATATTTCGTCTGTTTGTTTCAACGTGTAGAACATAAACTTTCCTGCTTCCCTTGTCAATTGCAGTTTCGTTATACAACATCCATTTATACAATACATTGAACAAAACATGGAGTGGACAATTACAATGTAAATATTCAGCTATCAGGCCTATATGTTTATCTCTGTTTCTTTTCAACCTTTATGAACGAATAACAACAGAGGTCTTCTTCAGCATCGTTACTTATCACACGAAACAATTATTTATCCTCAGGTCGTGTGTATGTTGGTGATGGAGGTAATTTTAAAGATGTATTAAATCTTGTCAATGTATCACCTTGAATGATCAAAAAAGATGCACTTTATCAACGTTAGTCATTCAAACAAAACATTTACCAAACAACAAAGCAACGAAAGTTTTACGATGAAGAAAAGTTTACACTGGAGATAATTCCACAAAAGAAGAAACTTCCGAAAATAACGAGCACAACCATTTTCGTTAATTAACACTTTGACAACAAGGAATAGTTTAAATGCATGACGAATCGATCGAAAGAAGTGTTCATCTTGCACCTGTTGACTGATTTTGTGTCAGTTACTTCAGCTTTTTCAACCCAGTGAAAGTGCTGGCAAGACGAATTGTCAGTCACAGCAGATTTCTCTCAGATTTCTCTGCATGTAGTTGGTCACAGCAGATTTCTCTGCATGGAATTCGAGCTGTTCTCTCTGGGAATAAGCGCATCACCACAGTCTGGCGCCACAAGTATGTGTTTTTACAAACTTTCTTGTATTTTTATGCACAAGATTTTGTTTGTTCAAGGACAACTCTCTTGTTGCCACGGGATCTTTAATGTGCGCTGGGTGCATGCTTCACACAGTGGTACTTCGGTTTGTTTGTCTTGTCCTAATGACCAGCTTCCAGACCACAACAGAAGGTCTAGTGGAAGGGAAGGGTGGGGGAGGGGGGGGGGTGGGTGAAAGTACCAATCCTTGCCGCGTTCAAACCTGGGACACTCGCTTTCTTGGCAGGGGCTCTGCCACCAGGCCAGCATCCGATACAAAGCAAAGGTGCTATTTGTCATTGGGAACTGCTGCTGACATCCCACGTGTGATTGTGATCAGTGAAGACTCTCAGTGGCAAGCAAGCGGATGGGTTAACCAGCAACTGTTGGTGGACAACTGAACGGCTTCATGCAGAGTCCCTGGGGACGTAGATCAAGGGGCCTGTATGGACCTGTTTTTAACTCCCTTTGTGTAAGGACATGGTGTAAAGAGCGGGACAGGCATGATTGAACAGTATCTTTCCAACACTTAATGGTAAATTCTGTTCATTATTTCCCTTTTTTTCACCACAAGGAACGATTGCAAATAAGGCACGCATATTCTATGCATTATCAGTTTATGTTAGCTTATAATATCATAAATTCTACCGTTTTTATTTTCTAAAATAATACAGAACACTTCAAATTGACTGACTGATACCCTTTGCCCGCAAACTATACGGTACATGTGTTAAATATAAGGAGGAAGGTGCTAGTTCAGTGTCCGTGAGTGGCTGGGGTTGGAATCTCGCCCTTTCTCCCAAGTTTGACTGGAAAATCAAACTGAGCGTCCAGTCATTCGGATGAGACGATAAACCAAGGTCCCGTGTTCAGCAAACTGAAAAAGAACCCTTGGCAAAATCAGTGTCGTCCTCTAGCAAAATTCTTTAGAAATAAAATCCACTCAGGCCTCCCCCCTCCCCCCACCCCCACCCCCCCTCGCTCTCTTTTTTCTCTGCCTGTTTTCTTCCTTATTTGCTTTTTATTTGCTTTTTTTTTTTTTTTTTTTTTTTTTTTTTACATTATAGTTATTATTTATTATGTATTTATTTATTTGTGTAAGCTTATCTATCATTTATTCACCTTTTTTTTTTCTTTTTTTTTTTCTCAAGGCCTGACTAAGCGCGTTGGGTTACGCTGCTGGTCAGGCATCTGCTTGGCAGATGTGGTGTAGCGTATATGGATTTGTCCGAACGCAGTGACGCCTCCTTGAGCTACTGAAACTGAAACTGAAACTTCCTTCAGTCTTGTCTCCTTTTTCTGCTTTCCCAGTCCATTTCCCTGTCATTTCTCGAGCAGGCCTTGACACTTTTTCTGCTTTCCCAGTCCATTTCCCTGTCATTTCTCGAGCAGGCCTTGACACTTTTTCTGCTTTCCCAGTCCATTTCCCTGTCATTTCTCGAGCAGGCCTTGACACTTTTTCTGCTTTCCCAGTCCATTTCCCTTTCATTTTTCGAGCAGGCCTTGACACTTTTTCTGCTTTCCCAGTCCATTTCCCTGTCATTTCTCGAGCAGGCCTTGACACTTTTTCTGCTTTCCCAGTCCATTTCCCTTTCATTTCTCGAGCAGGCCTTGACACTTTTTCTGCTTTCCCAGTCCATTTCCCTTTCATTTCTCAAGCACGCCTTGACACTTTTTCTGTCTTTTCTGCAGTCTGTGACGTACTATCTGTACTGTTTTGCCCTGGCGATTAGGTAGTGAGATTATATACACTAGGATGGGCACGAGCTGTCCATTCTGCAGTGTTATTTGCCTATCTGCCCTTTTCACATATATATTTTGTTTGCTTTTGAAGTGTTGGTTGTTTTTTTTATGCGATTTTTTTTTAAATCTGGGGATGATATTTTAAGCGGAATAGCTGGCGTTCTCAGCACGACCTAATCTTACTTGTCCTGAGGAGCTGAATGGTTAGGATAATGTGTCATGAACTGAGTTTTGTAAGTTTATCTTGATGGTGTTTTTTTTTTTTTTTTTTTTTTTTTTTTTTTTTTTTTTGTGTGTGTGTGTGTGTGTGTGTGTGTGTGTGTGTGTGTGACAGTTTGGTGTTGACACGGTTGAGCATTTGTATGTTTTGACAGTCCTGATATGGCCCTGTGCGGTCGGCTGGACTATAACCAACAATTCACAGATAGGTTCACAAATATACATGTATGCACTCAAGACCTGACCAGCCCGTTGGGTTATGCTGCCGTCAGGCATCTGCCCAGCAGATGTGTTGTAGCGTTTATGGATTTGTCCAAACGCAGAGACGCCTCCGTGAGAAACTGAAATATATACAGTTAAGATATATCCATTTCAGCAAACAGTTTTCACAGAAATATGCGCAGTTACATGATTCAGAGTCAGTTTTTATCCCGGGTATTCAACTGAAAAATATACATACAGTAGGCACGAACTATGAGCAATCTGATAGGTCAGCATCAAGCACTGACGTTTTTATCTCTGTTTGTGCCACTACTCCATATTTGTTCGTGACATTTCACTGGTATCCCTGTTTTCTAAAATAGCTTGAGATATTACGTGTAATAACTGATTAACTTAGTTTAGGTTTGATTATTAGTGTTTTTAAACAACTAACAGGAAATCAGGAATGCATGAGATGTTCCATATCAAAAGTTAATTCGCTCTTTGAATTTTACCTTATGTAGTAATGTGGTAAATATAAAGTATGCCATCAGCTATTGTGGAATACGAGTCTTACATCTCTGGCCGATCAGCACGGAGTTTCATTTGATTCAAAAGGATCTTCATTAGCTTCTTCTCTTTCTTCAGCCGTCTTTTCTCCCGTAGTTTGTTGAGAGTGTATAGAAAAGGATTGATGGCTGAGTTCAAAGGCAGAACAAACACAGCAATGGCCACGTTCACTTCACTGGAAATGGACATGCCAGTGGACGCGAGAATGCCCAGAAGACCAATGGGAAACCAACACAGGAAATCGGAAAGAACGATAGTAAACAGCCTTCTGGCCAGTTTGAGATCATTTAGTGTCTGATTAGACTTTGATTGTATGGCGCTGTGTTGGACACGCACTGCCCAGTAGATAAACGACTGTCCAATGGCAGTGCAAAGAAATAATATCAGGTTGAAAATGATATGGAGGCCAAAAGAATAGCTATGTCCAGGGAAATCCTTTCTGGTGATCGGCAGAGGGATACAGATTGCGTTCTGACTGTAGAATTCCCAGTGGATTGTGGATGGCAGCAAAGGAATAGATGCCAGAATTAAGCCAAGAGTCCACATTATACCAGATACAATCAAGGCACCCTTTTTGCTAAAACGAAATTGACTAAAAGGGAAACGAATGACAATGAAGCGGTCAATGGTGATTAGGCAGACTAGCAGAGCAGACACTTCATTGGAAACCATGGACACAAACCCCGCTGCACTGCAGGCAACACTCTTTCTCCACAAGACGTCTTCCCACAGGTAAGTACCCATGTACAGTCGATCCGCAACACCAATTATGGCTAAATAGATCCCCATCAGAAAATCGGATGTGCTAAGTGTAATGGTAAACACTTCGAAACCATTGGTGACATTTCCCAGTATCACCCTGGAGACGAATGTGACCAGGTTTCCCGAAAGAGCCAAACCAGCCAAGAACATAAGAAAGATACGATAAACATCAGATCGCAACAAGTTATCACAAGAGGCAAATTCAACAGACGGTGCCTGGCAGTTAGCAAGTCTGAAACCAGAAGGGAGAACAGCCGGACAACAGAGTTTATAGTTTTCAGCAAAAACAGTTTCCAGATGGTCCAGACCTTCAAATACCCCTGCTGAAAAATAGGTGATGGGACAGCCCCGGAGGTCCAACGTGTGCAGATGGATCAGATCCTTGAAACCACCTTCACTGAGTTCGTTCACGCCACAGTGTGCCAGGTTCAGAGTCTGCAAGTTGGGAAATATTCTGAATACTGCTGTATTCAATCGGCCCAGGGAAACGTGAGACACATCCAAGTTCAAGAGCCGAGATGGCGATGCTGAGGAAGAATGGGTATGTGTGAAAAGGGAAGTGAGTGGATTTTTTGCTACGGATAAATAAGAAAGATAGGGCAGAAGACTGATATGATTCTGAGTTATATTCCTGAGGAGATTGCCACTTAAGTCTAGACTATGGAGGTTAGGCAGACGCATTTGTACAATTTCTTTCAGTCCACAGTCAGCGAGGCTCAAATAAATCAACATTACATTGTCGACAATATCTTGAGGTTGTAGACCACTGCCTTTAGCAGAAAGGAATCGAATATATGTATACTGATCAGCAGGAAATTGGTCAGAACAAAAGAAAGCTTTGTCATAACATGTACAATTATGTGGACACTCTAAGTTACAAAATAATTCATCATCATACTGGGGACAGTGGTAAGTACTGTCGCAAATATGTTCTAAGCGTATGCAGATGGTTGAACCACGACATCGGTAGAGCCCCGGGCACGAGTAAGCGTTACACTCTGCCTCATCTTCTCCGCGTGGACAGTCATTCATGCCGTTACAGAGCAGAAAGACGGGCAGGCAGTAAACACTAGCAGGGCAAAGGAAGTGGTCGTGGGGGCAGGACAGAGAGTTGCTCATTGACTGGTTCAAAGGGTTCTGCGTTATTTGGTCTTGGTGGAACTGAATGACACTTGGCTCTGCTGAGGTCAGGTTAGGGGCGAAAACAAAGGACAGCGTGCACTGTTCTTCATCGCTGCCATCCAGGCAGTCAGGCACCTTGTTGCACAGCAAACCGTGAGGGACACACTGCAACACAACACAAGGCAAGGGGTATTTCACACCATCATCACGTGCATCACAACACAAGCCCATTGCGTTTTCCGGCTACGTCTCGTGCCTGTCAGTACAGCAAAATAGGACACATACATGCTATTTCTGAAATGTCAAGATATTTCCGCTTGTTTAATGTCTGAACACAAGTGATGTTTTCCTAAAACGTGTGTGGTTCCTGCTTATTCTATAATTACAAGAACGAAACCGAAAACATGGCTTGTGGCGGGAGTGGGTGGGGGCCTACCAGTATACCTATTTATTATATGTCACGGCTCGTAGCATTCATTTGTGCGTGTGTTCGTGTGTTCGTCTCCCTTTCCCCTCTCCTCTCTCTCCCTTCCCCTCCTCTCCTTTTCCCTCTACCTTTCTCCCTCCTCTCTCCCCCTTTTGCTCTATCGTTCTCTTGTGTAGCTCAGTTCTGTTCCGAACTGAAGCACGTGAATCTGTCGTGATGTGTGTCTGACATGTCCTTAGTCCTTCTCGCTCTGAACTCTTGAGATGAGTCCCGAGTTAACGTCGTTGTAAAGGAAGAGTTTTGCTTTGCCTTTGGTGCCGAGCTTTGGAAGGAGAAGGGTCGCCGTTCCAGCAAGTGGGCTGTTGGGTGCCCTCTTGGACAGTCGTGGGGTTCGGTTCTGGTGTGACCCCCTTCTGCCTCTGTGTGGATCTGTGTTTCATGTTCTGTCCTGGGCCAGTGGTGAGCCTGATTCCTGCCTGGTGACAGGTGAGGGGGGAGTTGTATAGTTAGTTTGTCCTCGTGGTGTTAGTGTCGTAACTTGTGACATTTGGTTGCATTTTTGGGATTGTTTTAACGGAAATCTTTTAAATCCAGTATTCTTTTATTTCCAGATATTTATGTTGGAATAATTGATAAGGTTGTGTTTAGGGTTGTTTTGCTATGTATTCAGCTCGAGTTGCTTCCGATTTATTTCCTTTGTGAACTGTGTCCAACTGCAGCCTAAGATTTCCAAAACATTTGTGTGGTGTTTGAAATGTGATTGGGAGATTGCAATGTTGGCTCATTGAGTTTTGTTTTGGTAGTTGAAACCACAAGGATAGATACCGACATTTTGTAATTTAGGGTAAATGTCTCTTTCGGATTGCACGCGAGTTTAACTCTTTAATTACTGGATAAATCATAAACATTTCATGTACTTTTGGCGTTCGTAGCATTGTGTGAAATTGACTGTATATGATGATAAGATAACCAATTATTTCCTTAGTGCATTCCGTATCATTCCAGGAAGGGGGGGGGGGTACTCTTTCAAATGTTAGAGCGTAATCTACAGAGATATGGGAGTTGTTACAGATTTGTTCCCTGTGATTCTTCCTGTTGGTTCTCCCTGACTGCCACTCCAACTGGACTCCAGGATTCACTTTTCGTCGTTCCACTTCATCCCTGTCTGTTCCAAACTCCTCACTCCCACTCCTTTCCCCGACCCCCGTATTTTCCAACGCCCTCGCCCACAGTCCCTCCTCTCATTTCCAGCCCCTCTGTTTCTGCGGGCGTACGACTGAAGCTAGTTCAGGATGCTGTCCTTCAACAGATGAACTTGATTTAAGTTCAAGTGAACTCACATTTTTGTTTCTTTTGCGTAGATCCGTGCTGCTGCTATTAGGGCTTACTGTGTCTTGATCAAGCTGCTATGATGTAACTAAAAAGTGTTGCTGTAGTTAAGTGTTTCAATTTGTGTGTCTGGACCAGTGTACAACACTAAAGAATTGAGCTGATTTATCTATGTCTCTGTGTTTTGTGTTGTCGGGGTGTTAGTTAGTCTGGGAAGGTGCGGGGGCTCATGGGCAACCCCTTATGGGTTGTGACATTATATAATTATCTCTCCAAATCAGACACACATGATACTTTTTAATAGTGGTGCTGCCCCCCCCCAAAATTACCAACTTTTCATCTCGATGGAAGAGAACTCTTCTATAAATCTGAGGTCAAATTCCGTGGTGTTTATTTTACTCCAAAGCTAAATTGGAAGAAACATCTAGAAAACATGAGATCAAAAGCAATGAAAAGCTTAAATTTTCTTAAAATCGTCAGTAAACAGCCTTGGGGTCAAGATTCAAAAACTCTTATTCATCTCGCTACTGCACTGGTAAGATCTAGACTGACGTATGGACAGGAGGTATTTTTCTCTGCTCCGAATGCCTTCCTTAAAAAAATGCAAAGCCTAGATAGCAAAGCCATAAAGCTGGCCCTAGGTGTTCCGTTTCATACGAACACATTACAGTCGTATAGAACTGCAGGAATACTACCTCTTAATGAATTAAGAAAGCTAGCATCGGCAAAATATGTAATTAGAGCAAATGCTACAGAAAATACTGTCAAAACTGAGATTAACATACGGTCTGACAAGCTTTTTTCGAAACGAGCGAAACAGAACAGAAATCTAGAAACTATTTCTACATACGTGTCAGATACTATTAATCAATCAAATGTTGATCCACAAAATGTTGCTCCGATTATAAGCACTTCACCAGTTCCATTATGGGAATTAACGGGAGCAGTATTGATATTCAATATTGTGACATTAAGAAAGATGAAAATCCCAATATACTAGCTTCTCGAGTCAAATCACACTTGTCTGAAACATACCCCAACCACTTAAAAATATTTACAGACGGTTCTGTTCTAGAAAATCAGTTTGCTGGTTCTGGATATGCAATTCCTGCTTTGAAAATTGAAAAGTCATATAATACTGGAAAGGGCATCTCAATTTTTACAGCTGAATTAATTGCCGTCCTTATGGCATTAACATACCTAATTGATCTGCCCCTAAACTTGATTAATGTTTTATTTTGTGTCGATTCAAAATCAGTTCTGCAGTCTATCAAATCAGGTTGTACGAAAATTAATTATAACATCATTTTTTTAAATAAGATTTTTGATTCACTGTATTCAATTGAGAGGAACTAATATTGAAATGTGCTGGATTCCCTCACACTGTGGGCTTTTCTCTAATGAACGTGCAGATCATCTTGCAAAGCTTGGAGCTAAAAACGCTTTAAATGCAATTGAACTTCCTCATCGTTTATCATCATCTGAAATGTGTAATATTGTTGAAAGAAATATGCAAAATTCCTTTATGTCTTTAGAAGTTAACACTTCTGCCTTATTAAATGCTAAAAGAACTGGCAGGGCTGTTAAGAGCATGGCATTTAGGTTATTATTAAATGCCCCATACACAAAATATTGTGAAAATATTGAATGCATTTGCAGGGACGTTTAACGGTAGAGCACGTTTTAACCCGCTGTTTAGTAATGAAACCTTTTTTGCCTCCAGAAATTACGGAACACGTGTTACCAGTTTCAAATGTTAACATTTTTTGGAAAAAGTTATATATTTCAAACTGTTCTTTATTAAAGTTAGCTAGCTATATATCAAATAGTCCAGTTGGTTGTTTATTGTAGGTCCCCACATGAACCTCTTTTCAAATAATAATCTACAGAAGTAGTGTATACAATATTTGATTATTGATATTTTTTTTTGTCCTAATCCCGCTTCCCCCGTCCCGCCTCTCACACACCCACTTCCAATATTAAGTTTTTTCTTTCTCCAATCACTGACGCTCACCCTCTCCATTTTAGATTTTGTACTCTATCTTTTCCACATTCTGTTCTCTCTGTCTGTCTGTCTCTTCCTTTCTTAGTCCCCTCCCCCTTGCCCCTCCCCCCTCTCCTCCTCCTCAACCGCCCCCCTTTTCATTCGAATATACAGAAATGTCGATTTCTAATTAATAACAATCATCATTATGATAGAAATGATAATAATCCAAATGATAAAATAATATCATTTATTTTCAGTCTAATATCATCATCTTAGATGAACAGACTATAGATAAATAAACGAACGAGACAGAAAGAGAGAGAGGAGCACCACGTTCCACAGAGAAAGAAAAATGAGAGACAGACAGGTAGACAGAGACAGAGAGACTGTAAGAGAAGAAATAGAGAAGGAAGTTGGGGGAGGGGGGGGGGGAGAGAAAAACAGAGGCAAAGATACAGACAGAGAGGTAGACCGAGAGACAGAAATATAGACACAGAGCGGGATGGAGTGACACACACACACACACAGAAATCCACGCAGAAATTGACCGATAGTTTGGCATTATGTGTACCTGTCCGTTGAAACACTCGAACTCCTTGTCCAGCTGACAGCGAGCATACTGACAGAAGTTCTCGTCACTGTTGTCACTGCAGTCAGCCCGGTGGTCACACACCAACGAGTAGGGCACCATCTGCAGACCGTTAGCACAGGGAAAAGAGGGTGGAGGGGGGGCCAAGGGAGGGGAACAGGAAGAAGCGTTGTCCCCAGCAGGCAGTCTGCACGTCGCAGGCCAGAAAGTGGTAGGTGAGGTGGCCTTGGGGGCAGCTGACAAAGCGCGAGTCATGGACAGCTGCTTTAGGGGGGAGGCGGAAGAGAGTGATGACCCCCGTTTCGTTTCTGTCCACGCTGGGTTCGTCGTGCTGTCCTGGAGCGTCCGATTCACAGATGTACTCCGATACTGAGCTATGGCTGCATAGTGACCCTGCATAACTAACGTCAAGTCCACTGAAGATAATGCTGATACAGAGTGGCTTTATGTTGTCTATATTCCAACCACTGGAATAAGGAGGTATGTAATACGAAATGCTACCGTCTTCTTGCAGCCACGCTGAATGATATCTGGTATACAAAAAAACAAAAAACAAAACAAAACAGAAAATAACCGAAGAAAGAAACAGTGAAATACCCAGTTTGCATATTTGACAATAATGTACATGTGGCATTGTTTTAAGTTCAAAACATTATAATTTAGTTTACCTGGTGCTTTGATTCATACCCTTTGACGTCAAATCACTTTTTTTGTTGTTTGACAAGGCGTAGGGTAATCAACATTGTTGATTTCAGATGACCGTTTGAGGGGGATGCCCTCTCCGCTTACTTTTCATATTAATTTCGAAAACCAAACCATGGAGATGCAGACACCCATAGTATTGGTAAAGAAATCGGAGCAATATTCTCAAAGCTGCAACGATGTCGAAAACCAAACCATGGAGATGCAGACACCCATAGTATTGGTAAAGAAATCGGAGCAATATTCTCAAAGCTGCAACATGTTGTGGGTCTGGCTGGCTCAACAGAGCAGTCCTGTTTTTTGACTCACTTGTGTAAACAAAGTGAGTATGTTTTAACCCTGTGTTCGGTTGTCTGTGTGTGTGTGTGTGTGTGTGTGTGTGTGTGTGTCTGTGTGTCCGTGGTAAACTTTAACATTGATATTTTCTCTGCAAACACTTTGTCAGTTGACACCAAATTAGGCATAAAAATAGGAAAAAATTCAGTTCTTTCCAGTCATCTTGTTTAAAACAATATTGCACCTCTGGGATGGGCACAAAAAAAAGAAAAAAAAAGAAAAAAAGAAGCCTAATTATATGCAAACTGCATTTGCTGTTATATTTATATTTTTTGTATTCTCTAAACTTGGCACTTTGATCTGATATTCTGACCCAACAACAAGAGCAGTCATTATTATCATTTTCTGTTCAAACAGGAACTTCTTTTGCTCAGCATGGAAGTTTTATTTATTTTGCAAACGTTTTTGGTGCAGATAGTAAAAAAAAGGGAAATTACTCTGTAATTAATGCTAGGGGACTTAATTTGCTTTAAACTGATCTTTCTCATCTTAAACATTACATTTTGAAATTATACTCAATACATAAAAAGCTTGGATTTTTATTTTTTAAGTGTATCACAAGTGAGTCTTGAAGGCCTTGCCTCTCTTGTTTTCTTTTGATACCGCTATACGGATAGGAGAGGTGTAGGCAGAGATTAAGGTGGGACCATAACACTTCAGGCTGCTGAACGTGGAGGGATCCCATACATACCACCAGTCTCTGTCGCTTCTCACAGGAAGCGCCTTCGATTTGATTTTTTTAAAAGATAGTTTCACATTGTTCTGTATAAACCAAAGGCAATTTGCAATGTGTCAACCATGAACAGTACGATACAACTCAACACCCTGATGCTGTATATAAGTCGTTTCTGGTTACTAGGCAAGGCATCACAGCGACAATAACTCCGTCACACAAATCTCCCAGGGCCGACAGCTTACACGGGAAAAATCGGGTCCAAAACAGAGTGATTAACACACTCAGAAAATAGTCAACCACAACCTTTACGGTAAAAAAAAGGCTACAGTTAAAGGTCCCACAGTCTTTAATGGCAACTCTGGGCAGTTAATTCATGTCCATTTGGTTTGGGTTCGGCACTGGTATGCGAGATCTAATCCTCTCCTTCCGCTGCTACCTTCCCCAAGCCAAGCCGCTGCACACTCCTCACCCCAAACCACACTCTTCCAAGGACACATCACCATGCCGAAATAAGACCTCGAACCCCGATCACTGGCGAACACTACTAGACCAGAGGTTCAACGCCAAATGATTGTGCCACGGTGCCTCTTAGTATCAGTATCAGTATCAGTAGCTCAAGGAGGCGTCACTGCGTTCGGACAAATCCATATACGCTACATCACATCTGCCATGCAGATGCCTGACCAGCAGCGTAACCCAGTGAACCATCAAAGAAATGTGTATGAAAAGAGAGAAACAACTATTTATCTTTATGATATGACTGGTTGTTGTCTTGAAAAGAATGTAAGTATGACACATTCTTCGTTTAAAGCAAAACGTGATTGATGATGGACTGAACTCTGTGCTCTGCTCACCAAGCATACTGGACACGTCATTCAGTGAAGCGTAATATTGAAGTTTGTTTCATTATAACAGAATAACGATGAACGCGACACAGACTGGATTACAGTTGTGTTTTGTTTTATTTATCCAAACACACACACACACACACACACACACACACACACACACAATTTACGACATCCCCCACCCTACTAATATCACTCCCAGTGACAAGACGTTAACACCCACCCACCCCCTCCCACCTGTAATTGACCTCCTCTCCCCACAAGAACACACGAACAAAAACACAAAACAAACACACGTACAGCTGCAGACACGGTGACACACACACACACACACACACACACACACACACACACACACACACACCTCTCTCTTACACACACACACACACACACACACACACACACACACACATGCACTCTTTCACACACACACACACACACACTCTCTCTCTCTTACACACACACACACACACATGCGCGCGCGCCGCACACACAGACAGACAGACACTTTACATGGGCGGTGAGGTGTCCAGCATGGTCCGGAGCCCAATGTACACTTTGGCCACCACCCGGTAAGTCTGGAAGAGGTTGAATAGATAGCTGCTTTCCCGATGCGTGTTGAGGCTGAGCAGGTAACCCCCCTTCATCCTGCACCGCCTGGAGGCCTCGTTCCAAGTCAGGCCATCCCTCTCCTGTCATCCACACCAGTCACGTTTTGTACGAGTGATATACGTCCATTTTTTTTTTAAAGAACTAATTCATTCGCATATATCCAAATTCGAAGTTCCATTACGTGCTAGGATTTTGCTTTACCTGGCAGATCGATGCATCAATGCAGTTTCCACACTTAAAAGAAGAAGAAGAAGAAGAAAAAAGTAGTGTATCAACAGATGAAATTGTTCCTGTTTTATGGAAACAGTTAAATGACTTGGAACACTTTTTTTTGTTTTTTGTTTTCATATTTAGACCAGTTACACTTGTAGTCGGTTAGTGAGCGAAGTACACATCACATTTTGTTTTTTGTGGTTGTTGTTGTCTTGCCTAATATCATTTTGTGAACAGAATTTGAAATTAAAAATGAACATGCACACACACACACACACACACACACACGCACACACACAGGGCGCAATAGCCGAGTGGTATAAGCGTTGGACTTTCAATCTGAGGCTCCCGGGTTCGAATCACGGCGCCTGGTGGGTAAAGGGTGGAATTTTTTCCGATCTCCCAGGTCAACATATGTGCAGACTTGCTAGTGCCTGAACCCCTTCGTGTGTATACGCACACAGAAGATCAAATACGCACGTTAAAGATCCTCAGTGTAACCCATGTCAGTGTTCGGTGGGTTATGGAGACACGAAAATACCCAGCATGCATGAACCCACGACAGAGTCATCGGCAAGTCGATGTTGGTCGTGTAACGGAAAGAAGAAGAAAAAAAAGAGAAAAAAAGACAACCTGAAAAAACAAAAACAAAACAAAAACAAGCCCCCCCCCCCCCCCCCCCCAAAAAAAAAAGAAGAAAAAAAAACCAAAAAAAAAACCCAAAAAACAAAAAACCAACAAAAAACCAAAAAAACAAAACAAAAACAAACAAACAAGCAAGTACCCCCTTACTCTGACATAACTGTAGCATTGACTGTCAAACCCGAAGTGGGCCCTGGGGCACCAGCTAGTGGTGTATGGACACCCCTCCTCGTCTTTCTCATCCTCACAGTCACTGTAGAGGTTGCAGGGGAAGTGCTGTGTGAAGTCTCCCCAGAAAGGCGCGGAGCAGTTCCATCCACCCGGCAACCACCCAAGAGTCGCTGTGGGCCGGTGGAGCGAGTAAAGGATCCTGAGGCCTGGTCAGAAATCAAAGCTTTGTGTTCGATCCAAAGATCGTGTCGTTCAGAGCCGGTGGGTTCTACACTCTGCATCCCAACCTGTTTATATAGTCTTTTTCTTCTTCTTCGTTCGCGGGTTGCAACTCCCACGTTCACTCGTATTTACACGAGTGGGCTTTTACGTGTATGACCGTTTTTACCCCGCCCTGTAGGCAGCCATACTGTTTTCTGGGGTGTTTGCATATATATATATATATATATATATATATATATATATATATATATATATATAGAGAGAGAGAGAGAGAGAGAGAGAGAGAGATTTATATATGTATATTTATATATATAATTTTTCAACGTTTACTTAGAGTGCCAACACTTAGACTTCAGACTTAATTACGTGCTCACAATTATAAGGAAATTTTCCTTGCAAAAACGTAGAGATACAAAATACAAGCACGTGCCCCCTCCCTTCTTCCCCCACATTCACAACTATAAACAGCACAACACACTTGCTACCGCATATGCACGCACGCACACACTTGTGAACTTGCAGCCTCCTCCCACCCTACCCACCCACATTTTTGCGCACAATGCTATCGGACCACATTACTGTTGGCAGTAAACAGCACAAAGAACGTTGCTTTAAGCCGCATGACTTTTGTGATGCCACTTTTTTTTTTATTACTCACTTGCGTAAACAAAGTGAGTCAATGTTATAACCCGGTGTTCGGTTGTGTGTGTGTGTGTGTGTGTGTGTGTTGTGTGTGTGTGTGTGTTGTGTTGTGTGTGTGTGTGTGTGTGTGTGTGTGTGTGTGTGTGTGTGTGTGTGTGTGTGTGTGTGTGTGTGTGTGTGTGTCGTAAACTTTTAACATTGCCATTTTCTCTGGAAATACTTTGTTTGCCAATACCAAATTTGGAATAAACATAGTATGAAAAAAATTTCCACAGCCATTCTAGTGAGTAAGTTTCCAGAATTAAGTCGTATTTCCGAATCATTAACGGTTTCTTTCGTTGAGTTTCGTTCCGAAATCCGAAAATTCTAAAAACCGCTTCCAAATGAGTTCCTAACAGGTAGGCTGTGTTGGAAGACGACATGACCTCGTTTTTCCTTGTTCAAAATTAAAAGGAAAGAAATACAAATTCTGGACAGAACACATACAGTGATACTAACTACACCATCGACGTGTTCACTGCATATGAATATTCTAAAGTGGACACTGAATTAACTGGAATGAACATAAAAGAAGAATTGAATGGTCATTTCTTTCAGCCCATTGCAGACTGCCATGGTTCGTGCAGATCTAGAGATTTACTATGTGTTGCGATGTGCTTGAAGCGATGGCAACGTCTCCTTTACCGCCGAAATAAAACAATAATCGAGATATAGTAGAACACACGAAAAACATGATTTAAACCGCGTTATTATGTCCACTACAACCACATCTGTTTATTGCAGGAAGATATTAGATTTCATCAAATGGCGTCAGATGCGCGGCAGCAGTGGGGATTAGTTTGCTTGCTTCGGACCTGAACATGCATGGTTCGATCCCACTGGCATGCCCCCCCCCCCCCCTTTTTTTTTTCAATTCCAAGCTTATTATATATATATTTAATACATAGCACTGTTCAACGATTTTTAATTTTTTTTTTTCCTCCTCATGATTCCTTTACTGGCAAAAGAGCTAGGCACAAGTGAGTCTTGAAGGCTTTGCCTCTTGTTATGTCCTGACTCGTACATTTTTATGATTCATGTTATGGTTGAGTGAGAACCGTTTGAAGTAAGTCCCGATCAGATTGTTCCATTACAATGCAGATTTTTGCTGCTCCTGGCAGTTGTATGCATCAATTTAACTTCTATACTATGCAACAAAGTTACCATTTTAAACGAAATTGAGCAACGACAGCTATTAATCAACGTGTTATTTTTTAGGATAAAAGTGCAGATGTTTCATGAAAAATAAGAACAATCATACAATAAACTGACTCTGAAAACAGTTACTGCTTCCTTTCTTCACAATTTCTTTCTTTCTACAAGGGCTGATCAGTATAATTGAACATGTAGAAAGAACTGTTTTTGCTTTATTTTTCACGATTATCACGGGAGCACACACACACACACACACACACACACACACACACACACACACACACACACACACACACACAGTACATGGACAACCGGAATAGGGTCATTACACTGACACACTTTGCCTGCACACTTTACTCAGAAACAGGTGGCGCTTGATGTTCACTGTGGTACAACACAGAAGTTCTCTGGCAAACCAGTGTTGGCATCACAATCCACAACGGAACGAACGATCGCTTGTTTGGCTTTTAAAAGCCAGGGCCTATGTCCTGGAGACACCAGACGTTTATTTAGGGATGCATGTTCCCTGGGATTTTTCCGCAGATCTCACAGACCTCTTATCCGAGTCACGGAGGGTCATGGCTTTACCACAAGCCTAGAGACAACTGACAACTGTTGAGCTAACTCCAAGCCCATCATTCCATGCCAGTGCCCTGTGGCATCATGATAATAATAATGATGATAGTATTTATATAGCGCTGAATCTTGTGCGAAGACAAATCAAAGCGCTTTCATACCAGTCATTCACACACATGCACAACTCTAAAACTGAAGACAAGGAAGAGGCAAGGGAGGGAGTCTATCTTGTGAAGAGGTGGGTTTTAAGGCCAGACTTGAAAGAGCTGAGTGCGGAGACCTGACGAAGCAAAAGAGGAAGTTCATTCCAAACGCCAGGTCCAGAGACAGAGAAAGAACGGCGTCCAACAATGGAGTGTTTAAATCTGGGTTTGCGTAAACATAGTGGATCCGAAGCCGATCGTAGAGAGCGAGATGGAGTGTAGAGGTGAAGGCAGCCACACAGATAGGAAGGGGCAGATTTGTGAATACATTTATGACAGAGTGCTGATCTTATATTTTATTCTGTGTGAGACATGGAGCCAATGGAGATATTGCGAAAGAGGAGGCTGTGCTCCTATCTTTTCTTTCCGAGGACGAGTCGGGCAGCAGAGTTTAGTATGCACTGAAGGGACTGAATGGATGAAGCAGGCAACCCAGACAATAGAGTGTTACATAAGTCAAGGCGAGAGAGAATGAGAGAAACGACAAGTCTAGATGTTGCGTCGGTGGACAGGTATTTCCGAATGGAACTGATGCGTCGCAGTTGACAACAGCAGGATTGACATGTCTGACTGATAAAATTTTTGCATGGACAGTGTGTTGTAAAGGACAACGCCATGGTTCCTGACTGAGCTGGAAAGAGGGATGAATGTACTGCCCAGTTTGATTGTGTCAGTTGTGATGGAAGACAGCTTTTGTTTAGTTTCTATGACCATTGCTTCGGTTTTGTCTGCGTTCAGTTTTAACTTATTTGAGTCATCCAGTTTTAATTGTCCTGGAAGCAGTCAGATGCCTTTTTGAGTCTAAAACCATCAGATGGGTGTGTGTGTGTGTGTGTGTGTGTGTGTGTGTGTGAAAACTATCCTCCCAGAGCCGACGGCTGGTGAACTCCTGATGGTCAGTGTTAGCGCTAAAAATCCTTTGATTAAAAGCCAACAGCAAATTTCAACTGCTCATCTGTTTCCAGTATGAACTGAAATGACTATTAGTGAGTGAGTTTGAGCGTTTCAGAATTTGTTGGTTGTATTTTTGATTGTGTACTGTGTGCTATGACGTGTGCATGCATGCGCGTGTGCTTGTGTGTGTGTGTGTGTGTGTGTGTGTGTGTGTGTGTGTGCGTGTGCGTGTGTGCGTTTGTGTGTGTGTGAGTGAGTTTGAGCATTTCAGAATTTGTTGGTTGTATTTTTGATTGCGTTTTGTGTGCTATGACGTGTGCATGCGTGCGCGTGTGCTTGTGTGTGTGTGTGTGTGTGTGTGTGTGTGTGTGTGTGTGTGTGTGTGTGATGAATATATATATATTTTTAATAACGTTCGGTATTTTGTGTTCATTTTTTTTCCTTTTTGATATTTACGTATGCGTTCTATTTGTAAACGCCTAGGGCCGGCTTATTTCAAGAGTAGGCGTAAATGCTCATAATAATGATAATAATGATAAATTTTAGCATCCCACTAATCGGTTCAGAAAACTTGCAGAACAAAGTGAGTGGAGAGCAGCAGTGCATTACCGAGTCCAGAGAGTCAGTGCTACCTGCAAGTGGACAACAAACGACAGGTCCTTTGGCTGTGAGCCATCACGTCCTGCCTCAGTGTTAACAGCGGTCTGCTTCAGGGTTCGAGCTTCAGTCGCACCTTGAGAAACAGTGTGTGTGTTGAATTCATACTAATGCACATACATGTGTACATGCCAGCATCTACTCACAGGTAATGAAACTTATAACAAAAGTTAACATTAACACTAATACTAAACGGCCATATTTGTGAGTCTAAAACCATCAGCCAGTCACTAGCCATTCGTCATTTGGCTGATGTGTGTGTTTTTGTATACTCTCCGTTTCTCTTTCTCTGTCTGTCTGTCTGTCTCTCCACCACAATCTCGTTGCCCCACCTCCCTCTCTCTCAACGAATTGTTGCCTTGGGTGGTGGTGTTTAAAATTTTTTTTCTAAACATAGCACCACTTTCTGACAGAAGCAACAGATCCATCCCAAAATCAGTCTACACAGAGAAGACATCTGAAAAAGTTATCTGCCTGTTTGGTCCATCAGTTCGCATAAGTTCCGAGACGCGGATTTGAATAACTTTGTATGGCATACACCCAGACAGACAGACGGACAATGTACCCAACCCGTATGCGGGAAGAAGCAGGGAGTGGGGGATGAGGGGGTCGTGGTGGTGGTGTTTGGGTTAATAAAACTACTTCCAAAATTCTGATTGAAACCTCACAAAACGTGAAAGACACCCAAACCAACCTTCATTGGCAGCAATTTTCATATCACATTTGGAGTATGCGAAGACGAAAGCTGACGCTCTGGATAGAATCGGGTCTCGTGATGGTACACCAATCTCCTGTAGTGTTTTTCTGATGGGGTCTGTCACAGCGTAGATGATGAATGCCTTTGTCATACAGTTCATCCCGAGGTCCAGCACAGGAAAGCTAAACATGACGTTCATGTCACCGGCCACGTCCAGTCGAGCCCACATTTTGCCACTGGGGAAGACATAGCTCGTCCTGACACCGAAGCCAGCCGTTTGAATAAACCTTGAACACAGCATGAACAGTATGTACATACCATGACATGTCTGTCTTGCACAACTCGGAGTTGGGAGCAGAGAGGGCAAAGGATTTTTGTACACATTCTTCTATGCAAGTGGAATTTTACATCGTTCACCAGAAGGAAGTTTCTGGAAGACAGAGTTAAGTGGATGAGTGGAATCATTAAACAACAGCAACAACAACAAAAAGGTATGCTTTTCTGCTAAGAGCGGATTGGTATAGGGTGTTCAGTTCTTCACGACTTGGCTGTCCAAGTTTACCACGTCCTTATTTTGCCTTTAATTTGACAGATTACAAACTCGAGCCTCAGTGCTGAAAGGATGTGTGCACTTACATATAAATTCTAATTTTCTCAGTAAAACGAGCCCCTGGCCCGTTTTATTGGTAACAGCATCAACATGTTGACTGAATGTAAGAGCGAAGCACTGTGAAACAACTTTTTCTCATGCATTCATGTAGAAAGTTTTCATTTCGATGTTACTTCCAACATCTGTCAGGAGATATCATGGTCAGGTTTTGGTATATATATTTCTGTTTGAGTTAGGATCATCGCCAAACTTTTGCTGTAATTCCGATATTGAATTTGAAGTCAGTGTGTGTGTGCGCGCGCGCACACGCACGCACACGCACGCACGCACACACACACACACACACACACGCACGCACACACACACACACACAAATATGAGACAGAAGAATTAGATAGAAAAATTGTTTAACTGCTTATAATTATGCGACCCATTGCCTATTTAAACAATCGAAACCGAAACATGAAAAGGTTTAAAAAAAAAAAAAAATCACCTCAGAACTGAATCTTCTTAATCATTAAAAGTCATTATGATAAAGACACCCAAATAAGGCGAAGACAAACACGGTGTCATGCTAACACAGATGCATGATTAATCACGTAAATGCATCTTGACATTATCATCTTCATGAATTTTTCATACGCTTAAAAAGGGGGCCTTACATTACGTTAGATGTTGACTCAGCCATTAAAAATATGTGCACATTGTCGACGTCGATTAAGATAAGAGTGGAGTGATGGCCTAGAGGTAATGCGTCCGCCTAGGATGCGACAGACTCTGGGCGCGCTGGTTCGAATCACGGCTCAACCGCCAGTATTTTCTTCCCCTCCACTAGACCTTGGGTGGTGGTCTGGACGCTAGTCATTCGGATAAACCGAGGTCCCGTGTGCAGCATGCATTTAGCGTACGTAAAAGAACCCACGGCAACAAAAGGGTTGTTCCTGGCAAAATTCTGTAGAAAAATCCACTTTGATAGGAAAAACAAAAAAACTGCACACAGGAAAAAATACAAAAATATGGGTAGCGCTGTAGTGTAGCTTAGCGCTCTCCCTGGGGAGAATTTCACACAGAGAAATATATTGATAAAAACGAAATGCAAATACAAATACAACATAACTTTGTATATTTCAATGGAATGTATCAACCCGGTCGCTGTAGTTTGGACTTCCAAACAGTACATGTATATCATCACAGCCAGCAGGACAAAGAGAGCAACCCATTGGACTATCTGAGGAAAAGCAGGAGATCTGGCTATTTATAGCCGAAACATCTCCTCTAAAATGTGCAAGAATTATCATAAAACACCTGGTATCAATGTATTCAAAGTATTGTTTGCATTCTAATACACTTTTGAATGAATCATATAATGGCATTCTAACACATGCGAATACTGACGTTTACAAAACCAATTTTGTTGGTGCTCTTCAAATTTGTGAATGAAGATTTTCCTCACGTCACTAGCTTCCCCAACGTGAATTGAAACCATCAGCACATAGATGGTTCTTCACCCGAGTTACCCAGTTCTGTACGCTATTATTTGTCGTATAAATCATAAACATCACAGGCTTTTCTGGAATATCTTGACAAGGAAGGATTGTGAAGCTGAAACCAAAATTGTTCATCTCGTGGCAGATTGGAGACAGTTGGAGCATTCCCAGTTAATCGCATGTCATGCTATTAGGTGCAAAAGTAAATGCATTTTGAAACAATCTGTAAACTTGTTAATACATATTTTAACATATCTTCGTGGTTTGAAATCCCTTAGCATCAAAGACCTTGGAAAACAATTTGAGGAATTAATCCAAGTTTTCAATAATCCGAAAGTAGCTTTATTTGTACGTATAGCGTGTTCTCATCAAGTAGAAACACCAAAGCTAAGTTTCGACGAATATATGACACCTGAATAATATCTTTTCTATGTAACCACCCTTGCGAAAAACGAGACAGACAGACACAGACACAGATACACACACAGAGAGATTTTACACCAAATTCACATGCAAAATAGGAGAGTGACGCGCGGTGAGAGGGGAGGAGGAAACATCAGCAGAACCTACTTCGATAATCTTTTGCAGAGTTTCTACAAAAGCAATATTTGCCTATTGTTGTTTCTAAACAGTTTTAAGAATACATCAATGGTCACACTTATCTGTTGTATTGGTGATGGCGACGGTTTCCAATAAGGAGCTGGCTGATTTTGTGCGGAACTGGACACGTATGTAGACACCATGCGCCTTGTACTGCATAGTGGACCACTCAAACCGCACCAAGGTGCCACGGCTGAGAGTGAGTTTTGGACGTTTCGAACTTAGAAGAAGATTTACACGTTCACTATACTGATAGACTGTAAAGAAAACTGTTTTGTCCCTCGGGTCTTTTCTGGAGACCTGAATCACCAGCCCCTTCTCGGCTGGTAGCTGCATCTTCATCACACAGCGACGGTTGCAGCACAACTCGTCTTCATACTGTCCATGTGTTAGGTTGAGCACCATTTCCCCTCCAAGCACAGGGAGTTGGAGGTCTTCCACATTCTTAGAAATGCAGGCAACGATGAGGGAAGTTCCTAAACTGAGGTACGTCTCACTGGTCGATGGAGACAAATAACTAGTGTTCAGCCAAGGGACAGTGTCTGCGTTAGTGACAGAAGGAAGAGGACTTGTCCACCGTTCCTCCCCTGTCCACGGGCCTTCAGAATACAGTTCGGGACCTGCCAACACGTTGTTCGATTCTTGAAACATACTGATAAGATTGTTCGAAACTGTATTTTTTAACAATTGAGAGAGCCTCTTAAATTTTAAGAATGTAGTATATGTTCCAAAAGGAAAATTCATTCTAAAGAACCCAGTGGTGTTTACATCCTGCTGACTGACTATGGTAGAATTAGAATAGAAAACATTGTTATTCTGACTGACTGTCTCAGAATCGATAAGATTTGGTTTGTCGGTTTCCTCCTTTGATTTCCTCCAGTACCACGCATCCCTTCCTCCTCCAGCTGCAGCGGCTGGCGTGGTCTGTGTTTCAATGACTGCTTGTAGTTCATCAGGTGAGCTCACATTGGTCATGATACAACCAAGGTCTGCAGCTGTTGTATTAATGCTTGTGTTGCTACGAGCAGGATCATTTATTTCATCGATGTCAACAGCAGCACAAGGTGGCAAATGGTTTCCAAGGTTCAGGTTGATCAGGGCATTCCTAATCGAGTCTGACTTGCTTTGTGAATGTGAGCGTGAAGAGAGAGTCGAGGACATTCCCGGAGTGATGGTGGTGTGTTTTGCGGTGTCCTCCTTCAGGCCCGGGGATGTGGTCACGTCAGTCCGTGTCCACTCACTGCTGACAGGCAGTTGTGTTTTCTGACCAGCTGTCGTCAGGCCATCATACATCTTCCCTGTAGTAATGGACAATAAGGTAGAAGCAAATTCTGTCTTGCCATCCGTGGAACGTTTTCCTCTATGCATGCGAGAAGGTATTGTGGCGTTTATTGCAGTGTTCAGACAAATCATAAGGATCAGCATGCCAGCAAAACGCTTCATCCTGGATGTGTTCATCATGGTGTTGAGGTTTGCTGCTTTTGTCACATGGAGGGTCCAAGTTCAGACGCTGAACAATACTCAGTTCTGCAGGGATAGGAAAATAGAAATGTAAGCACATGCCTACATACACATAGAGGTTAGACGCTTCTCTTTTGAGAGATAATGTATAATTATTAAGAAGTACATCGAGTGACTTATAAAATCATATTGGAAAATATTGCGCAAGAAATGCATAAAGGTGAAAATATATTTCACTGTTGATGAAGACTTGCATGGAAAGGTTGGGTCTAAAATAATTTATTACGCTACAAAAATCAAGAAAGAAGAAAACAAGAGACAAAGCCTTCATTGCTCACGTGTGATTCCTGCTGTACATCCTAGAAAACGGAAAAAGCGAGGGGTGTGGAGGGAGTCGGGAAGACGGAGGTGGGGGTTAGCAGAACGCACATCACGAGCCAAATCATATTTTTGTTCACCATCAGAAACGCATGGTTATTAGAACTGAAAAATGTTGTGCTGGAAACGGAACAACTATCTCAAGCAGCTCACATGGATCAGCATTTCATTGTTTGGCTAGCAAAATATACATCTGTCAAAGTTTCCGACGACTTTTCAGCTCCGATAATTTGTAACATAACTGATACAACAGCTGTAACACCACGTGGCTTCCCTTTGCAGCCCCCCCACCCCCTCCCCGCCACCTCCCACAGGCAGTCTGGCGCTGAAGGTGGTTTAATACAAAACATTTCAGATTCTACCAGAGAGTTTGCTTCTCCATCTTTTAAGGTGTGTGAAGTGCGTCTGCTTAATGATGGTTGGATTAGTGTTCCTGCGTGTCTACTGTCCTCAACTAAATCGTAAAAAGCAGACTGACGAGTGCTATGTTTTTGAACAAGTTCTCCGATTTGCTGGAGTCATATGATGCATGTGACAAACTGTTTTGTCAGTTGCTGAAATTACCCGTTCTGCAACAAAGCTTGGTGCAATTTCATTCACGTGCACTACATTTTAAGTGTGAATTTGGCTGTTTGTAAATCACCTTATGTTGATAGACAATAAACCAATGACTACAAATCCTGTCCCAACTATTTTTCGTTTTTTTTCTCTCTCCCTTTTTCAAGAAATAAAGCACACGTAAAACGTTTTTAGAAATTATCAAACATATTCGTGAAGCACTCTATTCACTAATGACTGAACGACCAGATGCTAGCAAATTACTGTACTTTTATTTTTGCATTCGCTCGAAGAACAGGAAAGAGCAAAGCACATGGTCACACCTGTCCCGTATTAGGTTGTGAGCGACAGAATGTTAAAAAAGAATAATCCCTTTGATTTCATTACGCCTCAGACAGAACACATCAGATAATGACGACGATGACCATGGTGAAGATGATAATGATCCTAACAATAATAATATAGCACAACACATACACAACACATACAACTTGACACCAGCATGAAAACAGCAACAGAGAGAGAGAGAGGGACAGACAGACAGGCATATATATATACATATATATATATATATATATATATATTTTTCCAATTTTCCACCATTATTTGGCTTATCTACTGTAATGTACTGATTTTTTCTTTTCTATATTTCAATTAATGGTTTATATGAATGTCAACAGGTCTGGAGCATGACATAATTATGTAAGATTCATAGAACAGGAAAAAAGAATGACTGTTCCAACTGCAGGATGTATGTTGAAAATACGAATTTACAATGGGCTAATAGCTACTGAACTACATCTGTACATAATAAACAGTCTTCCAACCTGAAGGTGTCCACGGCCAGCAACTTCGAAGGCTTACCTGTCGTCCTCTTCTGGGGACCCCTCGCTTTTAACGTGTTTGACTGACGCCACGCCTTGTCACGTGACCGTTCACGTGATCGCCACCACGCCTTTGTCACGCGGCCGCCTTCCACTTTGGCTTGACCACAGCTTGACCTGCAGAAAACCACACCCTTTTCAGACAACATGCTTCTCTCTCTCTCTCCAGGGAGCAAAACGAATGTGAATCTGCACACAGCATGTGAAACGACCTCTCACTGAAGTATCAAATTTGTCAACTTACAGACAGACATGTGCATCCATCCTTTACAGACTGTAAGTTAGAACACCATGCCTTTTGACATGCTAAGTTTTAGATAGAGATGTGGATTCTTTGTCTGTGTTTTTTGCAACTGTCATGGCCAAGCGGGCGTTTTCAAAATTGCAGAAGTTGGGGCTGAGAGTGAAGAGCAGGTCAGATGGTGATGTGTTTGGTTGCCTCCTGTCATTCATGATCTGGGGCAGTTTCTTGTTGTTTCGGTGCGGCGATGTGGAATCGAACCCTGGACCTCGTAATAATTTGAAGCAGTCGCAGCTTGCTTCCCAGTCATCTTTTCCTCAAGCCAGTGTGAGTGACACGTCGTCTGTCCAAAGACTCAACATTGAATGATGTGGTATCTATGCTCTGTGACTTGCATTTGAAATTTGATCAAATAAAAGACGACACCAGAGACGTTAAATATGGATTTGGCATACTTCAGGGTGAAATAAAGAACCTGAAAGAATGGTGCGTCTATCTTCGGGAAGAAGACACTGAGCTGATGGAAGGTAACCCCCACCTGGAGAAAAGGATCGTCAAAATGGAGAAGACGGACGACCTTGAATGTCGATCCACGCGCAACAACGTCTTCTTCTATGAGCTGCAGAGACCAGAGAAGGAGACAGCAGAGGATCTTGAGGCAACAGTCAGGGACCTGATCAACGACAAGCTGGAGCTGGCCAGTGACGTCCCCTTCAACAGAATGCAATTCCTGGACCAGAAATCTAACTCCCCGGTGATCAGGTGCTGTACCTTTTCTTTCTTTTTTAAAGATAAGGTATAATTGCTGAAGGCAACGAGGAAATTGCAGGGCAATGGTCTTTTCGTCGTGGAAGATTTCTCTTTTAAAGTAAAGGAAATAAGACGTAAATTGATGCCTCATTAAAAAAAAAAAAAAAAAAAAAAAAAAAAAAGATCAAGAAGTGAGAATAAAAAGAGTGTCCATGGTATTTGACTATCTTGTCATAATTGGTACCAGGGAATCTGACAGAAATGAAAAGGGCTGTGGCCGTTCCTCTTTAGAAGGCATTTTCTGTATGTCAGAATGTGCATAGTAGTTTTTTTCCCCCCAGTTAAGTCCAAAGGAACAGCCTAAAACACGACACAGGTTGTAACCCCGGTAAACATCGAAATATCACGTGCTTGTGCTGTCAAAGCCCATGTCGATGACAGTGACAGTGACAGTGGTGGCTGTGTAATTGAACAGGACACGGGACATGTTGTGCGGACTGGCGGAGATAAAAATGCATATGATTTAAAAACTGGAATGTGAGTGGGCTGCTTCCGAAATCAACACTCTTGTTCGCTCTTTTGATATTTGTTTCGTCGAAACGTTTCTTGAGACTTTTCAATCTTACATCTTTGTTGATCACTAAAGTTTTTACAAACCTGCTATTACATTTTCTGATCACGGTTGTTCTTCAGGCGGAATTGGAATTGTACGCCTTGTTAAGAAAATAAATGGCTCGTTTGTTTCCCTTATTGATGTGAATTATGCTGATATTTTGGTTTTCCTCATATATATATAGCAAAGGTAGACAGAATGAAAGATATATTGTTTGTGTTTATGTACCACCAGAAGGGTCACCGTTTTAATCCTATTTTGATCTTGATAATGGAATTAGTTTATTGGGAGATTGCTTAAGTGGTTGTTTGTTAACACTTGATGACGTATATATTGTCTTAGCAGGAGAACTGCCGATGTAACGCCTGAAGATTTTTGTAATAAAAGTGTCATTGACTCATTGCATCCAAATCACCCTGTCAGCATGAACAGAACATCTCATGACAAAACTGAATGAATATGGTAATTTTTTGTTGAATTTGTGTACCATGTTTGATTTATGTATTTTGAATGGTGCATGTAATGGCGACCATCGTGGTTGCTGCACATACATATCAGACTCAGGTAGCAGCGTGAATTATCATTTTATAATCTCAAGTGATTTATTTGCCATGTTGTATCCAACTTAATGTTAAAGACATGTTTTATTCTGATCATGTGCCATTAGAATTACGTTTACATTTTTCAGTCGAAAATGTTGAAATGAACGTATTTGAAGAGAAACAAGTAATGGATAAGATAGTATAGACTAATGACAAAGCGCAACTAATTTTTAACTCAATGAATACCAAGAAACTCGCAGAACGTTAGAGCTAGCTGTTACTCTAGTAGATAGTAATATTGACGAAGCCTGGGCCACATTTAACAATTGTAATAAACATTATCCGGAGCGTATGGTTAAACAGTTTAGCGCAAGAAAGAGAGAAGAAAACAGACTGGTATGATACAGGATGCAGGAAGGCAAGGACATTTACGAAGACTTCAGGATTGTGTGTCGAAAACAACGAGATGAGGACCAGAATGTTTTCTGAATTGCACGCTGGCCGACTATGACCATCAGAACAGCAGAGGAGGCAACTGCTGTTCCGACTATTTGGGCTAGAATTTGATTATAGTGGAGAGTGTCTTGCCCAAGTACTCCCCCACTCTCTCGGCCAAGAGGGTTTTAGGACAGTCGGCGTTGGGATGGTTCCCAAAGGCCAGCTAGCCCACAACGCTGCAGCACTATAAACACCCGTTAAAGCGCAAAGAGAAAGAATTTCATGATGCTTCACTAGATCAGGTGTTATCTTCAGTAAAAGATAAAATAACAGTTTCGGGAAAACCTAAACAAACTTTCATTAAAGAGAAAATATATGAACAATAACATAACCGTTTTTACACTTTAAAAAGCTACTTGAAAAAGACACAGAGAGAGGACAAGAACTAGATGTTGAAGACACCGATAATTATTTAAATCGACCAATAATAAAAGAAGAAATTACACTCGCATTCAGGAGAAAAAAAGAAAAAAAAAGAAAGAAAAAAGAAAGAAAGCCGCTGGTCCAGATGGAACTGTTGGAGAACTATTAAAACAAACAAGTGATCTGTTTGTTGTATATTTTAATGCTTTATTTCAAAACGGTATTTTTCCAGAAAGCTGAACAGAAGGTCCTGTGCTTCCTTTGTACAAAAAGAGTAATATCAACGCTCCTAATAATTACAGGTGTATTACATTACGTGATGTATGCAGTAAAATTTACAGTACAGTCATTAAACAACGTTTACGCGAATGGGTTGAAGAAAATGGCATAACTGGTGAACATCAAGCTGGGGATGTATGTTGCTTTTGATCTTGAGAAAGCTTTCCATTCTACTGGTTAACAGGAAAATTCTTTGGGTAGTATTAGCGAAAAAGGGGATAAAGGATAAGCTACATCATTGTATCAAAAGCATGTACAGCAATATTAAAGTCAAAAAGTCGGGTTTAAATTGACAGATGATATTAAATGTACATATTGTGTTAAGCAGGGTGACGTATGCAGCCCAATTTTGTTTTCTCTTTTTATAAGTTTCAGTTTCAGTTTCAGTAGTTCTAGGAGGCGTCACTGCGTTCGGACAAATCCATATACGCTACACCACATCTGCCAAGCAGATGCCTGACCAGCAGCGTAACCCAACGCGCTTAGTCAGGCCTTGAGAAAAAACAACAACCGAACACACACACACAAAAAAAAAAAAAAAAAAAGGGAGGGGGGAATAAATAATAGATAAAAACAAAAAAATAACTACTACCACAACTAATAATATGTATAAGGCGCAAAAACTTGATGAAGTCAACTATAAGCGTACATAAATAAATAAATAATAATTATAATATAAAAAGTAGTAGTAGTAATAATAATAATAATAATAATAGTAATAAATAAATAAATAAAAAAGACAACAATGATGATAAATAAGCAAATAAATGTAAAACATGGAGACACACATTCACACATACACCCACATATGCATAACAGATATGCACCAAACATGCAGTTTCACAGATATGAAAGCCCAGTCAAATACACATAAACGTACATGCGCCCCAACACACACACACACACACACACACACACACACACACATTACCCTGCACCTCCTCTACCCCCCTCCTCCACACACTCATTTCTAGGCTACGTATCGCAGCTTCCACCACACACACACACACACACACACGCACACAATGATAAACACTTACTTGTACAAGCACACACACATACGCCCATATCCCCCACCCCCACCCCCACACACATATATACACACCCGCACGTTCCAATATTCCGTTGCTCCCAAAGTGTAGGCATACATGCACACACATACCTCATCCTCTACCCCCCTTCCCCCGCCCCCCCCCCCCCCGCCCCCCACTGCACTCACACACACATACGCACGTGCACAGAACTCTCCTGACACTTGTGTACACTTACACCCTCGTGCATGCACAAACACACAGACCCACACATACACACACACACACACACACACGCACAGAGGCTGCCACTGATTGGCCCCAAGAGGGATGGGAAAAGATCTCTGGTGCCAAGAACGTGGCGTCTAGTGTGTTGCTCAGTCTATTGTATTTGGAAAAGCTCTGTTCCGTTTTGAAGAAATTTGCGCAATGTTGGTTTGGAAATGATGCCGATATTTGTTTGATTTGCAAAGCATCGTGCTCTACCTTTCATGCTAGACTTACGGCCGCTCCCTCTCTCTGCTTTTATTTCTTTGAGGTGATCGATGGTGTGTTGGCCTTGTACCTGTTCTTTTTTATATTCTTTGACTTTTCTGAGGATTTCCGATTTTCCTAGATGTAGGCCGCTCGTTGTTGTTGCGTTACCAGCAAGTCTGTCAGCTCGCTCATTTCCCTTAACACCTGTATGTCCCGGGCAGTATGACCATGTGAGTTTTTTAATCTGAAAGTTGCGCATTGCCTTATGCCACTCTAGGCTTCCCATTCCATTTTCAATTTTCTGTATGAACTTTATAAATGAACTTGCAGTAGAAGTTATTGAAAATGGCAAACAGGGTGCCGTGTTTACTCAAAGCATTTTATTTTTCTATTGGCAGATAATGTACTGCTATCGGAAACCACAGTGGGATTGTAAACACAGTTGAATAGCTTGCAGCGGGCAGCTTTTTCCATTGATCTAAATGTTAATGTGAACAAAAGCAATATAAATGTGTTTATGAAATGTATATGTGGCTATTTAGCATACAGAAAAAGATGGGCATTTAATACCTATTGTAAATGCTTACAAAAACTTAGGTATTATATACAACTTCTCAACTAAACTTAGTTTGACAGCGGCATGTAATAATCTTACGAGTAAAGCAAAGAAAGCGTCACTGGGTATAATGAAAAAAACTGAATCTACTGAGAAATAATAATGATTCAAATTTATTTCTTAAACTGTTTGATTCTCAAATTTAGCCTATCGCTCAAGATGATGCAGAACTGTGGGGTCCTGACGATGCATGCCGTCAGTGTGAAAAAGTGCACTGAGTGTGCTCTGAAGAAATTCATGGGGGTTGAAACACGAACACCCAATGACTTTATTCACTTCTTCATGGTGAATCCAATAGATATCCTATATATATAAACTGCATCTTACGCTGTATCCGCTACTGGCTAAAATAAACAAGGTTGGAGGAATATAGCGCGCGCTGTGTGTGTGTGTGTGTACGTGTCCCTCTGTCTGAGTCTCTCTGGCAGCTCTGCATGCGAGTTGTCAAGTGTGTACATACGTGTGTGAGTCAGTGAGTGAGAGTGAGTGTGTGTGTGTGTGTGTGTGTGTGTGTGTGTGTGTGTGTGTGTGTGTGTGTGTGTGTGTGTGTGTGTGTTAAACAGAAAATGAACGAATGAATCAATCAATCATTGAATTAATGAATGAAAGGTTTATTGCATACAGGCAATATGCTTGATACTGAAAAGAGAGGAATGCTGAAAATGGAGACGGGTATTCGTAATCAGCCAAGATACTGAAACTCCTTGTATAAACAACTATCTTCAATTGGTTGGGATACATATTTTCCACAACTGATGCTCCCAAAAATGTATTTAATATTTTACTTTTTTTTTTTTTTTTACGCCAGTGGTATTTTCTTATTTAACACAATTCAAGCAATAATCTTTTTCATGCATTAATTGTCACTTCTTGTCTGCGCTTCAATGAAAAGAAAAAAGACAAAAAGCTGTTGGTAGTTCTGCTACAGATCCTGCGCTGTTGCCAATGCTTCGACTTCCATTTCTTCTGATACCACTTCTGCGACAAAAGCAACAACAACAACAACAAGAACCAATCTTAGTACAACAACGGGAATGACAGAATGTGAATCAGTTCCACGATGCGCATATCTGAAATCAAAGAAACCAATCTGCCAGCAAAATGTAAAATGATAAAGTAACAGGCATCAATCAGTCAAACTCCGCAGTACCAAATCAATCATCCTGTCCATCGCTGTGATATCCAACAGAACTTGATAGTCTCTTCAGCAGGTGTGTGTGGAGAGCTGGTGTAGGGCTGTGCGGGGTGTGCATGCGTTTAAAAAAAAAAATCTGCCAGCAAAATGTAAAATGATAAAGTAACAGGCATCAATCAGTCATACTCCGCACGTGCCATATCAATCATCCTTTCCATCGCTGTGATATCCAACAGAATATCTATCACGTGACAGTCACTAAGCAGGTGTGCGAAGAGAGTTGCTGTAGGGGTGGGCGGGGTGGGCGTGTGTTAAAAACGGACCTCCCCTACCCCTGCCGAAAGAAAGCGAGGAGTGCTATGTGGGAAACTGCAGGTAAATAAACCGGAAGTCATGAAGATGAAATACACGAGATGAAGCGATCAGACTTAAGCCAGTCACAGAAGTAGAGTGATGGCGTAGAGGTAACGCGTCCGCCTAGGAAGCGAGAGAATCTGGTTCTTCTCCTTCTTCTTCCTGAACTCGTCTTTGGGGCACTGAAAAGAAAAGAACTGTTCACCAGATTCCCTCCCAGCTATGTCAGCTGTGTCTCAAAGCCTGGCTCTCTGCATTGGTAGAGCAGAGCACGTCATGACACAGCCTCAGCTGGTGTACACATACGTCGTCAGCCAATAACAGGATATTCATAAAGCAGTGCGGAATAAACATGCACACGTCTTTAGATGTTCCCTCGTTATAGATGCAGCACCTGCTGCTGATGTCAGCCTGATTGGTCTTCTCCGGCGCCGGAGACTCTTCCATTGGCTTCGGTAATTTGCACATACATCAATTCCCCTGTCACACCACCTGCCTCTGAATGAAATGAAACATACACTGCTTCAATTATTAATGTAAGAAAAGGATCTGGGAGAGAAAAGAAAAGAAAAAAGAAAGACAAAGTCTTGAATGTACCGCACGGTCGTTGTTGCTTTCATGAGTCTGTCTGATAATTTGACCGAGCGATATCAATCGAATGCTCAATAGGAGCTAATTCAATTTTCGTTCCTGAAATCAGATACTGACTGTTCTGGAACAAAGACTAATCGCGAATTCACTCACAAAGAAGCTAACATTTCTCGTTGAATTTTTTTTTTTTTTTTTTTTTCATATTTCGAACAGGGATCTGTTCTAGGCCCAGTTCTCTTCACACTGCACACTGCTCCTCTTTGCTGAAATTATCAACCACCACAATGTTAGTCATCATTCCTATGCTGGTGACACTCATCTTCTGAAGTGTTATACCCCTGAAAAATTGTCCTCGCTCTCGCAGGAAACATATGAATGCTTCCTGAACATTTAAATCTGGATGACTTTAAATAAGTTACAATTGAACGCAGACAAAACCGAAGAAATGGTAATAGGAACTAAACAAAAACTCTCTTCCATCACAACTGACAAAATCAAACTTGGCAGTACATCCATCCCTCTTTCCAGCTCATTCAAAAACCCCGGCGTTGTCCTTGACAACACACTGTCTATGCAAAAATTGATCAGTCAGACATGTCAATCCTGCTACTGTCAATTGCGACGCATCAGTTCCATTCGGAAATATCTGTCCACTGACGCATCATCTAGACTTGTCGTTTCTCTCATTCTCTCTCGCCTTGAATACTGCAACTCTCTATTGTCTGGCTTGCCTGCTTCATCCATTCAGTCCCATCAGCGCATACAAAACTCTGCTGCCCGACTCGTTCTCAAAAAGAAAAGATCTGAGCACATCACTCCTCTTTTGCAACGTCTCCATTGGCTCCCTGTCTCACACAGAATAAATTACAAGATCAGCACTCTATGTTATAAATGTATTCACAAATCTGCCCCTTCCTATCTTTATGGCTGCCTTCACCTCCACACTCCATCTCGCTGTCTACGATCGGCTTCGGATCCACTATGTTTACGCATACCCAGATTCAAACACTCCACTGTTGGACGCCGTTCTTTCTATCTCTGGACCTTGCATTTGGAATGAACTTCCTCTTTCGCTTCGTCAGGTCTCCACACTCAGCTCTTTCAAGTCTAGCCTTAAAACCCACCTCTTCACAAGATAGCCTCCCTCCCCTGCCTCTTCCTTGTCTTCAGTTTTTTTTGTTTTAGAGTTCTGCATGCGTGTGAATGACTGGTGTGAAAGAGCTTTGACTTGTCACAAGATTCAGCGCTATATAAATACTATTGTTATTATTATTATTATTATTATTATGTTGTTGTTGTTGTTGTTGTTGTCTTTTAAAATTAATGCGATTCGAATGTCCACATTTTGCTTCATGTTCTTGAAGTCAAACATGTTTGAATTCTTTTTCTCTGAATTTCCGATGAAAAACGTACGTTCTACATCTCCCAAAGCTCGCAAGACAGAACACAGTTTTTGGTTCCAGCCTACTGTTTCTAAAAGTAGACTTTCATGTCGTAGTTATGAGGAAACACGTGTGTATGCTGCTTATATTTTTTTTAAAGAGCGCATGTGTGCGCGCGCGCGAGCTTGTGTGTGTGTGTGTGTGTGTGTGTGTGTGTGTGTGTGTGTGTGTGCTTGACTGAATCATTCAAACACATACTATCTGTGACTTTACTCCTCCATCACAAACATGGACAGACACACACACACACACACACACACACACACACACACACACACACACACACATTCTCCCATGAAAACGGGTGCGAAAGGACACAAAGTACGTTGATGGCAACTTACAACAGTTTTATTATGGGGGTTTGAACAAGAAGCAGTTCATCACATGTACACCCAAACAATCACAATAGTACGTATCAGCTGGAGACAAACCTTTCCATTCAACTGGCTTTACAACACGACTTCAGGGAACCGGTCGGTTCATATTGACATGTCGGACCACATCAAAACAGAATCAAAATGCAAACAAAACATATTAAGTGGTTTAAGCATTATACAAAACAGAAAATATCTCTGAAAGACTTTAAATTTCAACCAACAGAACAAATCAATACTCAGATGAAACAATACATGGACCACATCAAAATGGAATCAAAATGCAAAACAACAACAAACAAACCAACCAAAATATCAATAACAACAACAACACAAAACAACAAACATAAGTGGTAATGCATTAAACAAAATAGAAAATATCTCTGAACGACTTTAAAAATCAGCTGACAGACCAAATCAATATTTGTTGAACACAATATTGCACTACGCATGCTAGAAAAAAAAGAAAAGGAAAAAAAAGCGGCTCAAAAACAACAACAACAAACCACACACAGTGAAACAAAAAGACGCAGAAAACAGTCGAGCAAAACAATTGCCCGATAAGGTGAATATAATTCATTTCACGGAATCACAAAATCGAAATTAACGGTTCACCCGACCTGATGCCCTGAATACTGAGTTATCCGTAACACCCGGTTGCTTCCCTTGGACTGAATACAGCTATTTCCATTCTGTTGTGGGGACGCCCAGTTTCGCTTTCTCAATCAGCAGTCCTCTCAGCCGATGCTTGTAGCTTGTTGGCTCTAGTCCCTATATTGCTTGCCAGATTTTTGATGGGGAATAAACGTGTTTTGATGACGTTGTGCGCATCTTGTGTACAACGCGTGGCTTCAGTTGTTGTGGGACTGGTCCACAGAAACTGCAGTGCAGATGCACTGATGGAGTACGAAGTGTTTAAAGCCAGTGGAGGAATTGTATAAAATATGTATAAAGTAAAATGTAAAAGAGAAACATAAATCAAAAGTAAGCAAACGATCAATGCCAACCAAACGACGACGACCTGAGCCAAATGAACATGAAGCACCAGACATGGTCCTCACCACTCAACGCACGCCGTCCACTCTGTTAGAACCGGGATCTGGAACGGCGGAATTCTGAAACACGAAACACCGTCACAGTTCACTCAGCAAATCAACATTTTGTTTTATCTGTTCAATTGTTATTGTAAGTAAGTGATCTGTTCAAACACTTTTCATTAAATGATTAGATATCAGTAAACATTCCTATATAAAAAACAACAACAATAAAACAAAAAAACAAAAACAAAAACAAAACACAAAATAACAACAACAAATAATCATAGTCCCACAAATCGAAAAATCCGCACAACACGTGCAGGAGCGGCGCTGTGAAGTTTAACGGTCGATGAACTTAAGACCGCGAGGCAATTACATCTTTAGTTTGACAGTCGTTCGTGAACATTGTGCACTTATTAAGGATGAACCACAAAGCATTCTGCGGATAATCTGTTGTACTGTATTGTATTGTATTGTATTGTATTGTATTGTATTGTACTGCATTGTATTTATTGTATTGCACTGTATTTATTTATTTTTTTGTCACAACATATTTGCCAGTGTGAAAATCAGGCTGCTCTCCTTGGGATCTCGATTTATCTTCTCATCCAAATGACTAGCGTCCAGACAACTACTCAAAGTCTGGTGGAGGTCCTGCGAGTCTTGGAATCGATCCCGTCCTCTCGGATTCTCTCGCTTTCTAGGCAGACACGTTACCACCAGGCTACAAATCCATATATTAAAGTAATGAATTGATAAATGCTCCAACCATGGGTCCACTGCTTATATGGTGTCATGCAACATATTCGGGACACAATCCCCAGACCCTAAACCACTGTGTGTGCAGATTTTACCTGCGAAGCGTTCTCGTCCTCTGCTGAAGGCACAGCCCTCATAGATGGGCTGGGCAGAGCAGAAGTTCTTCTTCCCCAGGCTGTACTTCACGGCCTGTTCCTGGTCTGTACACACACACACACACACACACACACACACACACACACACACACACACACACACACACACACACACACACACATTGTTTGATGGAACAAGAAAACGGTGCAAAAGGGAACATAGCACATCTAGTATCAGAGAAAAACGAGCCAAAACAAATAAAAAAAACAACACAAAACAAAACAAAACACACACACACACACACACACACACACACACAAGCACCCACACACGTACACCCACTCAGCCACCCACACCCACACACATATGAGCACTCAGAAACCAGTTACAGCAGTCACCCACGACACAAGACGACAGGTGACTGAAGTACCCACCATTCTCATAGTAGTCATAGATACGGATGACGCCAGCTTCAGTGTTGACAGGTATGCCGTTGGAGATCACCATGGGTAAGACGACACGGACTCCTTTTCCGTCAATCTGGAGCAGATTCATACACGTTTGTCACATACACTTTTGTATACAGACTCAGTACGTCCTACCCTCGTTCTACATCCGGTCTTCAATAAAAGAAGCAAGTTGTATACGTAAATAAAAGGGGAACATTAAAACACATTGTATTGTATAATAGTATCCTGTTGTATTCTATTGCATTGAATTGCATTGTATTGTATCTTCTGTTGAACATTTTTGTCAAAGCAAATTTCTGTCTGAGTGAAATTCGGGCTGCTCTCATCAGGGAGAGAGCGTCTCCACAGTGCCAAGGAATGGGGTTTTACGGCTTGTTGGCCTTTAGACCTTAAGATCAGTTTGATACAGACAGAAGTCCGGCGATAGTCGGTTTTAATCCCATTTCTCAGCGGAACTCCAGTGTTGCCAAGGCGTTGGTTGAGCGCATTGTCACTTAGCTCCATATTGTGCCCCCCTCCCCCTTACCAGGTCGAAGTAGAGAACGTAGTGACGATCTCTGAGCTATGTGTTTAATAATAATAATAATGGTATTTATATAGCGCTGAATCTTGTGCATGGACAAATCTAAGCGCTTTCGTACCAGTCATTGTCACGCACGCATAACTCTAAAATTGGAGAAACTGAAGACAAGAAAGAGGCAGGGAAGGGAGGCTATTTTGGGAAGAGGTGGGTTTTAAGGCCAGACCTGAAAGAACTGAGTGTGGAGACTTGACGAAGCGAAAGAGGAAGTTCATTCCAATTGCAAGGTCCAGAGACAGAAAGAACGGCGGCCAACAGTCGAGAGTTTGAATCTGGGTATGCTTAAATGGAGTGGATCCGAAGCTGATCGTAGTGAGCGTTGTTTTGCACCCCCGCCCTCCCAACTCCACCCTATTTATCTGGCAGATAATGTTGTGACCGTCTCTGAGCTATGTGTTTTGCCCCCCTCCCCAAGCACCCCCCTCCCTAAACTCTACGCTATTTACCTTGTCGGTGGAAGATACACAGACGATCTATCAGCTATGTGTTTTGCACACACACCCCCACGCTCCCACTAACCCCCACCCTATTCACCTGGTCGAAGTAGAGGATATAGTGACGGCCTTTGAGCTATGTGTTTCCCACCCCCACACCCTAAGTACCTGGTCGAAGTAGAGGATATAGTGACGGCCTTTGAGCTATGTGTTTCCCACCCCACACCCTATGTACCTGGTCGAAGTAGAGGATGTAGTGACGGCCTTTGAGCTATGTGTTTCCCACCCCCACACCCTATGTACCTGGTCGAAGTAGAGGATATAGTGACGGCCTTTGAGCGATGTTTCTCCCACCCCACACCCTAAGTACCTGGTCGAAGTAGAGGATGTAGTGACGGCCTTTGAACTCCGTGTTGGTGGCTGTGGCGGTGTGGAACAGCGCACTGTCCTCATCCACGTGATAGCCAGTCAGCAGTCCCACATCTATCACCGTCATGCTGCCTTCCTGCCCGTCCACACGTTTCCCCTCCACCTCCAGAACGAAGCGACTGTCATCCACGGGCCGCACGTGCCAAGTCAGCACGAAGGGGAACTGGTTGGTATCGGCGAGAACGTTGTAGTTCAGGGTCACCTTCAGAGTGGAGGAAGGAAGGAAAAGCAGATAAGACACGCGGTCAGAACTGGGCCAGATACGGTTTGAGGTGTTAAGGGAAAAAAAAAAGAAAGATTTCTCAATCACATGTTGTGTGCTTAATTAAAAAACAACAAAACAATAAACGATGAGCGTATGTGTGTGTATCAATGATATAGAGTAGATAATAAAATGATTTAATCAGTTTACCAGGACATTGTTCGATAAGTTGATAATCAAAATAACAGGTTTTAGCATCTACTTTTTTTTTTTTTTTTTTTGCCTCCCAAACCAATGGTCTGTCATGAACCGTCCTCACTATTATCCAAGTGAGATCACTTGAGATTCACTGTCTTTGGTTTCACATCTCAAAATATTCACAAGTTTACAAAAGTAAGTCAAACCTCGTAATCATCTTTTGAAAGAAGCAAAAACGCCTAAAGCAATTTTTCGATCTTGGTCAGAATCATCAGTAATCCGATTAATTGCAAGACCGCTTCACGCACATGCACTCGTATAAACACACACACACACACACACACACACACACACACACACACACACACACACACACACATACACACACACATACACACAGATGGAACACACAGACACACACATGTCCAGGCACGTACACACACACACACACACACACAACACACACACACACAGATGGAACACACACACACACACATGTGCAGGCACGTACACACACACACACACACACACACACACACACACACACACACACACACACAGCTGAAGCTATCGGAATCGGAACAAACGAACAACCAGTCAACAGGTCAACAGCCACCCTCACCACCCCCACCACCCCCACACCCCCACCTCTGCCACAGCATTGCCACTGGCGGTGTCAGCATGGGGAGTCCTGGCCTGAATGGTCAGAGATGGTGGTATCTCGTTGTTCTGCGAAAACAACAGTCATAAATCAGTGAACACATACAAAGCAATGGAAACATCACACACACACACACACACACACACACACACACAAGAATATATTTTCCATCCTCCACTCGACTTGTCGGCCTGAAACCCACATTGTAATGTACCCTTTGTCACTACTGATTTTTCTGTGTGAAAAACGGGCTGCTCTCCCAAGAGAGAACATATCGTTACAGTGCAGAACCAAGGCTGGTCTATCCAGGGAGATCGTGTAGCTACAGTGCAGCACCAGGTCTGCTCTCCCCAGGGAGAGCTTGTCGCTACAGTGCAGCACCAGGGCTGCTCTCCCCAGGGAGAGCGTGTAGCTACAGTGCAGCACGGGGTCTGCTCTCCCCAGGGAGAGCGTGTAGCTACAGTGCAGCACCAGGGCTGCTCTCCCCAGGGAGAGCGTGTAGCTACAGTGCAGCACGGGGTCTGCTCTCCCCAGGGAGAGCGTGTAGCTACAGTGCAGCACCAGGGCTGCTCTCCCCAGGGAGAGCTTGTCGCTACAGTGCAGCACCAATCTGCCTGCAAGCGTTGGCCTTTTTTTGTGTGTTTTTTTTTTCTCCTATCAAAGTGGATCTTCTGTTGTTGTTTTTATATACAGAATTTAGCCATTGAGAATACTTTTGTTGCTGCGAGTTCCTTTACGTGCGCGCAACACACGCTACACACGGGACCTAGGTTTACCGTATCATGCAACTGTCGACAGACAAGCGTACAGTCCACCATCAAAAGCCTTGTGGAGGGGGAAGGATGTACTGACGAGTGTGGAAGATGATCCCGCACCCTCTGGTTCTCTAGTATCAGTTTCAGTTTCAGTAGGTCAAGGAGGCGTCACTGCGTTCGGACAAATCCATATACGCTACACCACATCTGCCAAGCAGATGCCTGACCAGCAGCGTAACCCAACGCGCTTAGTCAGGCCTTGAGGAAAAAAAAAGCAAAAAAAAGCGTACATACATAAATAAATAAATAATAATTATGATGAAAAAAAAAAGGAAAAAAAGGTAGTAGTAATGAAAATAATGATAAAATAATCATAATAATAAATAAATAATTAAATAAATAAGACAACAATGATTGATATAAATAAACTGAGACCAAATCACTCTCACCCACATGATAACAGATTGCCAAACGCGTTTCATAGATTGAAGCAAGCAAATA
>NC_134899.1:8804110-8824110 GCF_041734735.1 Babylonia areolata
ATAATGATTATTCATTGCTTAGAATGTTTTCAGAAATTTTAAACTCCAGTCCAGTTGGTATCCTCCTTTGATGTATTACAATTAATGTTGTTATTTATATTTACATTGTTGTAGGTTAATACTTGTTGATATACATATACATATTCTCCCCCCCCCCACCCTCACACCCCCAATCTCTTTAGACTTTTTCTTATAATAATCTACCTTTCCTCTGATACATAACATGAACACTTTTTTACACTAATATTCACATGCACTCCCTTTCCTTTATCCACTACTTGACTCCTTTCCACTTATAGTGAATAGACGTTAAACTGAAGATAAAACACACAAACACATACATCTTCTGTAAGAAACCAAGCGCCCTTCAAACAGAACCCTCAGATTCACAGATTCTCTCGTTTCCTGAGCGGACGCTTTGCCACCAGGTCACCCCTCCATGAAGAGCGGGCATCAGGTGTGTTTTATCAGCAACAACAAAAGAGTGTTGCAATCAATGTACTTTAAAAAGAAAATCCAAAACGATCATGCATCTCCATCAAAACAATAATGCCCCTTTCATTAAAAACACTATGAGCTGCCCCCTACACTTCGAATATTGAGATATACAATGTGACAAGAATAATAAAACATCAACAAACAGTGTAATAGCATCATTAACGAGAGGTAATAGACAAAATTTTAGGTAAAACAAGAAAAAACAACAATAAACAAACAAACCAACAACAACAACAACAACAACAACAACAAACCGATTCACTATTTCAAAAAGGCATAATTACTTTGCTATTTATTCATATGTCTCTCTCTTCTTTTTTCTTCTTTCTTTTTTTTCTTTTGATACTTTATTTCATTTTATTTTCCCCGAAGACCTGTCCAAGCGCGTTGGGATACGTTGCTGGTCTGGCATCTGCTTAGCAGATGTGGTGTAGCGTGTATGGATTTTTTCGAACGCAGTGACATCTCCTTCAGTAACTGAACTGAATTGAGCGTAAGTTGGTCGATTGTTTGGGATTACACACAAACCAACTCACATACATACACACACATATAGACAAACAAATACGGACTCTCTCTCTCTCTCTCTCTCTCTCTCTCTCTCTCTCTCTCACACACACACACACGTACATATTTTACAGCAAATGACCCCCGTCAAATTTGCAGTCAGAAACGATAATCACGGTTACCATAGAAACACATACCACATGCTTCCGGTTTCGTTTTTCTTCCGGTTTCCAAAAGCACTGTAAGAGCCATCGTTGTGCTGGTATCGGATCTCCTTCTGGTACCCTGCAAACCACAGCTGACGTTAGTACACGTATCTACAACATTCTTCTTCGACTTCTTCCCCAGTCTTCTTCTTTGGCTTCAGCAATCAGTGTTGTTGTATTTTTCTTTCACTTTTAGTTTCAAGACGTTACAGCACGAAGACTGGTCTATGTACGTTGCCTCACATGTGCTTAACCATGAGGAGAAAGTTGACCACCACCACCGCCCTCCCCCCAACCGCTGCTCTGCATAATTAAATTTTTTTGGTGTGAATCCTGCAAGCCCTGAGAATCTCTGTACCGAACGTCATGTGTTTTGAATGTGCCGTTTTGAAATGCTTGTTTAAAAATTAAAAATAAATAAAGAGTATGAAATGATCGTAACATATAGATCAATTTGACTGTCAAAAGATTGTGAAGAAAACTTTCAACCAACTAATCAGTATGTATGAAACTTTTTCAGCTGACCAATCTGAAAGAGTGTCGATTTCTTACTACTAACCAATCTGAAAGTATGAAAAGCTTTCAAGTAACCAATCTGATCGTATAAAAATCTTTCAATTAACCAATCTGCAAGTGTGAGAAACTTTCAACAAACCAAAAAACGTGTGAAAATATTTCAACAAGCCAATCAGAAAGTATGAAAACGTTTCAAGTAGCCAATCAGAAAATTTGAACATTTTACAAAAAGCCAATCAGAAAGAATGAAAACATTTCAGGTAGCCAATAAGAAAGTATGAAAACTTCTAAACTAACCAATCAGCATGTAGCGTTCAGCTTTCTCCGCCCGCTCCGGGGTGTAGGTGTTGGTCCTCTGCATGTAGTCGATGAGGAAGACGTTGGGAGCAAAGTACAGCATGTTCTGTTCCCCACACCCGTACGGCATCCGCAGCAGGTCATCGATGTTCTCAAACACAGGACCCAGCAAATCACCTGTGACAACACCCATCCATTTGTCCATACATGGGGTCCAGTAAATTCCCTATGACAGCATCCTCAGCAATAACATCTACAACAGTCAGCGTTGTTCTCAAACACACGGCCCGGTAAATTCCCCACAGCGATATTTCCCATAGCAAGTACATATATCATGTACAAGTTGACGAGTGGCTGACAGACACAACCTTAATGACCACAGAAGGTTCCCTGAGATAGTCATATACTAACTAACAAACAGTCAATAACAGTAACGTTAACAACAAAAGTGTGTCACTGACACAAACCGCACACATAAATTTCCGTGAAGTATACATATCTTGACTGACAACAGTAAATAATGGTAAAGTTTATAACGAAAGCGTGTCACAGACATAGATTTACCTACAATGCACAATTACTTGAGATATCTATATAGACAAGACGACCATCATAAACAGCAATGTTCATAACGAAAGCATGTCGCTGACACTGACTCACGGCCACATAACATTCACTGAAATATTCATACACCAGACAACAGTCAACAGCAGTATCGTTCGTAACGAAAGTGTGTCACTGTCTTAACTGACCAGCAAGGCTGACGGTGATTCTCTCAGAGCCCGGAACTGTGTCAGTGGGGAACAGGATATTCACGTCGTGCTCAAACACCACTCTTGGCTCCACGTCCAGAATGACGGGTATGTTCGTCACCCGGGGTGTCCCTTCCGGCTGTCAACAGAAGAAAACCCAACAGATAACTTTCTTTTCTTTTTCTTTAACACCACCTGTAAGAAGAGGTCCTACCAGCATCTCGGAGACCTGCATATACTCTGGAAGGACACGCCCCACCAAAGACTATTAACAGTACTTATATAGTAGCTATCTTCTATCACAAGCCAAACTCTTAAGCGCTTTACAAACGGAATCAGCAATTTCACATTATTCTCTCGCTTCCCAGGCGGACACGTACCCACAAAACCACCACTCCATCAAAAGCAGACACCAGGTAAGTTTTATCCCAAAGAAAACGCGTTCGATGCGTGTGTGTGTGTGTGTGTGTGTGTGTGTGTGTGTGTGTGTGTGTGTGTGTGTGTGTGTGTGTGTGTTTTATACTCCAAGAGCCTCATTTGTTTCCATCTGAATAACGATGCCCCACTACATTATATCACAGTGACCTGTCTCAAACATTTGGAATATCGAGATATGCACTTGTAACAAAACTGAAACAATAATACGACGACGATAAGGAATATTAAACGAACTCCAATGACAGTGAATTAAAAAAACAACAACTGACAATAACGACGAGAAAATAAGACGATAATAACGAATACCCCCCCAAAAACAACAACAACAACAAAAAACAAAAAAACAACAAAAAAACAACAACAAACAAACACAAAAAACAACAAACAAACAAAAAACCCCCACCAAACAACAAGAAAAGACCGGCTATCAAGAAGAGAAGATTATAATTTTTACAACTGAGAAATACTCATCTATAATTACTGCACTCGTATAACGTTCACCAGACGTCAAATAAAACAAACGAATAATAATGTCACATGCTCGAGCACGATATATATATATATATATATATATATATATATATATATATATATATATATATATATATATCTGTTAACTTTTTGAAGAAACTCAAAATCAAAATTGAACTCACTTGTTTATAACGATGGTTTTACACCATCTTCCTCAACCACTGTACCAAACCTATACCAACGAAATCTGTTAGACTGTGCTTGATCTGCTGTTTATGTGTGCACGTGTAAGATGTTTTCTGAATAAAGACAATGTTGTTTCAACCAAGAAGAAAAGACTGAAGCACCTCCACCAGCAGCGATCTCTCCACAGCATCCGTGAAGTGCTGAACACCCTGACCACCGGTCAGGTTGACCCGCAGAGGGAAGTGACCCAGTCCAGTGGGCGTGAAGCAGTACAGTGTGTCTTTCACCTCATTCACCGCAACCTGGTGACACACGTCCGCACACACGTGCACACACATACACACACACACGAACAGAAACAAACACACACACACACACACACACGCACGCACGCACGCACACACACAAGCACACAGACACGCACGCACGCACATGCACATGCACACAAACGCAAGCTAATATTAGACGAAACGAGACCTGACCGGACCAGAATAGACCAGACCAGTCAAGGCAAGACAAGAAAAGAGTAACCCTGTCATCTGAAATGACAGAAATTTAGCCAGATGCAGTATCTCAATATAAACGAGTGGCCTACTCAACTTAGAAATATGACTGCAAAAACAGATTTTCAATATACAAAGGACGAATGTAAAAGCTTTCCATACATCAGTTCACATATTCAGTCCACACATTGCAGGTAATATTCATGTCTAAAACGTAAAAAAAAAACACAAAAAAAAAACCACAGCAAAAACCCCCAGTAACAATCAACAATCCTACACATAGAGTAATCACGTATGCACGTTTGAAGAATGAAGTAGCAATTACTGTAAACGTCTGAGCACAAACACTCGCGCCCAGTCACTTGCACCCTCCTCCCTCTCTCAACCCCCCCTCTATCTCTCTCTCTCTGTGCAAGTCTCAATCTCTCTAATAAAGTCCCAAGATATGTGTGGTGGGGCAGTGAGTGAGAGATAGATAGATAGATAGATAGATACATAGAGAGGACAGAGACAGAGAGATGCAGAGACAGAGACAGAGAATGAGAGAGAGAGAGAGAGAGTGTGTGTGTGTGTGTGTGTGTGCAAGCGTTCGCGTGTGTGTGTGTGACCGTGTTTACATATATATATATATATATATATATATGTGTGTGTGTGTGTGTGTGTGTGTGTGTGTGTGTGTGTGTGTGTGTGTGTGTTGTGTGCACACGCGCGCGCGCGTATGTTTTTGTGTGTGTGCTTGTGCGTGTATGATGGTTTGTGAGACCACAACTCTGTCCAACTAAAACCATTACCGTTCCCAGACCACGGTACACAGTCCCGGAGACCCGACGCACCCCGCGGTGGACACGGATGTTGTCGATGCCTGGGGTTGCTCCCATCACCATCAACATCTGGACAGGAAGCCAGGGCAGTGAGACAGAACCGGGGACAAGTAAGTACAATGCTGCATTGCCACAAGGCAGTGACATCTCTCTCTCTCTCTTTTCTTTTTTTTTTCTTCCGAAAATGACTCTGGGGGTGCACACATGCAACTCTCACAGGCAGGCAGACAGGCACATATTCACAAGCAGGCGCGCGCGCACACATACACACACACATCTCTCTCTTTTTTTTCTTCCGAAAATGACTCTGGGGGTGCACACATGCAACTCTCACAGGCAGGCAGACAGGCACATATTCACAAGCAGGCGCGCGCGCACACATACACACACACATATATACATACATACATACATATATATATATATATATATATATATATATATATATGTACATATCTACTGATGTATCTCTCTCTCTCTCTCTCTCTCTCTCTCTCTCTCTCTCCACACACACACACACACACACACACACACACACACACACACACACACACATGTATTGTATAATTAACACACACACACTGCTGGAGTAAAATACGATATTTCTCTTCTATTGTTTGTGTTTCGTGTGCGAGATTTGGAGGTCCGTGTTATGGTTCAAAAGTAGAGACACAGAGAAGCCCACCAACGTACGTTCAAGCTTTGTGAGTAGTAGTTGAAGGCAAAGGCTTTCATGCATAGGTCCTCCCCACGGATGGCTGAGTACGGCAGGTCCAGACTGAGGAACACCTCTTTAAAGGTGACCACCTGAAAACACACACACACACACACACACACACACACACACACACACACACACACACACACAGAGGAATATATTGAAGGTCCAGGTGTGTTTCAAATGAAAAACAAAAACGAAACTGAAGTCTGAAATTTCCAAAATACCAGCATGCACAAAATGCCATTGACCTAAAATAGTTTATGTCACAATGCACAAAATAACATTGAACTAAGATAGTAGTAAATAAACATGCTACCAGATAACGCCAAACATTGAAAATTGACAGGAACTGATAGCTGAATCACTCATTCTCTCACTGTCCAAAGGCTCCGTTCATTCCTTTACACTTCGTGGTCGCTGTGATTTATACTCATTGTCTGAAACGTCCGGCGCAATCAAAGCATTGGACTTTCAATCTGAGGGTCCCGGGCTCGAATCTAGGAAACGGCACCTGGTGGGGAACGGGTGGAGATTTTATCGATCTCCCAGGTCAACATATGTTCAGACCTACTTGTGCCTGAACCCCATTCGTGTGTATACGCAAGTAGAAGATCAAATATGAACGTTAAAGATCCTTTAACCCATGCCAGCGTTCGTTGGGTTATGGAAACAAAAAGATACCCAGCATGCACACCCCCGAAAACGGAATATGGCTGCCTAAATGGCGGGGTACAACCGGTCACACACGTAAAAGCCCACTCCTGTACATTCGAGTGAACGTGAGAGTTGCAGCCCACGAACGAAGAAGGAGAAGTCTCAAAACTTACAAATTCAATGTCGAAGTTACGATCTCACTGATAACTGATGTGTGTGCGCTTGTACAAGTAAGTGTTCATCTGTGTGTGTGTGTGTGTGTGTGTGTGTGTGTGTGTGTGTGTGTGTATGTGTGTGTGTGCTGTGGAAGCTGTGATACGTAGACTAGAAATGAGTGTGTGGAGGAGGGGGGTAGAGGAGGTGCAGGGTAATGTGTGTGGTGTGTGTGTGTGTGTTGGAGCTCATGTACGTTTATATGTATTTGACTGTGCTTTCATACCTGTGAAACTGCATGTTCGGTGCATATCTGTTATGCATGTGTGGGTGTATATGTGAATGTGTGTCTTCATGTTTTGCATCTATTTGCTTATTTATCTTTTTATTTTTATTTTTTATTTTTACATTATAGTTATTATTTATTATTTATTGATTTATTTGTGTAAGCTTATCTATCATTTATTCGCCTTTTTTTTCCCCTCAAGGCCTGACTAAGCGCGTTGGGTTACGCTGCTGGTCAGGCATCTGCTTGGCAGATGTGGTGTAGCGTATATGGATTTGTCCGAACGCAGTGACGCCTCCTTGAGCTACTGAAACTGAAACTGAAACTGATAACTTTACAAGGTGACAAATGGCTGACTCACGTACGAACTGACAGACTGACAATCGCTCACTCTATTTACTGACTGAACAACCAACCCTTTAATCATTCATCCACACCCATCCAACCAACCACCCTATGATGACGAAGGAGGAGGAGGATGATGATGATGATGATGGCGATGCTGCTATGCAGGTCCATTAAGGTTTGTGATTAAGTGATATGGCTGTACTCTACGCTTCCTGTTATAATCATGTCCCGGCATCAACCAGGCCCGAGAGATACATACACCCTTATCCCCGACAATCCCCCACCCCCACCCCGCACAACCTCAAACAGACGACAGTCCCATGGATGTGGGCAAAGGTCACCCGATGTGCGACCAACACTAAAGCAATCCCCCACACACTCACTAACCACCCACTGTACACCCACCCACCCATCCACCCCGCCCACAGCCCCAGCGTCGAACCAACCACCCACCCATGAAACCAATCACGACACTGAACGTTCTCCAACAAACAGAGCGTCATAGCAGACTTGGTCCCTGCACTCTGTTCAGCACACTCACGCTCACTGAGCCAACCAAACAACCAAGCAACCGTCCCACCACCAACACACTTACCCAACCCCCATCTACCCAACCTTCACTCAACCAACCAACTAACCAACCACCCAACCACGCTACTATCTAACCAATCTTCCAACCAACCAACCGCAAATCAAGCAGCCCCAAAGCTTGCTCCCCAATGACAACGGTGTCAGTGATGAAGCCAACAGACAGGAGTAGCAGGGACCTCTATGCATCATCTGTTTGTATCACGTACTTCAACACGCTTCCCTTACTCATTTCTCTTACTGAGTGATGTATAATGAATCTATTCTGATTAAGATTTTCTGTTCTGGTTCTGGTTATAATTCTGGTTCTGATTCTGGTTCTGGTACTGGTTCTGGTTCTGACCTTGGCGGGTTCCTGGATGACGGACAGTCCGTGCTGGGGGTGGACGGCGAAGGCGGAGGTCAGCCAGGTGGTGATGGTGTCTGGCACCACCGTCTTCCTCACCACCCGCCCGCTGGGTCTGTGGGGAAAAGACACACACGTCATGTGACACAGAGACACACACGTCATGTGGCACAGAGACACACACGTCATGTGACACAGAGACACACACGTCATGTGGCACAGAGACACACACGTCACGTGGCACAGAGACACACACGTCACGTGGCACAGAGACACACACGTCATGTGACACAGAGACACACACATCATTTGGCACAGAGACACACACGTCATGTGACACAGAGACACACACGTCATGTGGCACAGAGACACACACGTCATGTGGCACAGAGACACACACGTCATGTGACACAGAGACACACACGTCATGTGGCACAGAGACACACACGTCATGTGACACAGAGACACACACATCATTTGGCACAGAGACACACACGTCATGTGGCACAGACACACAGAGACACACACGTCATGTGACACAGACACACAGAGACACACACGTCATGTGGCACAGACACACAGAGACACACACGTCATGTGGCACAGACACACAGAGACACACACGTCATGTGACACAGACACACAGAGACACACACGTCATGTGACACAGCGACACACACATGCATGCTGCACACGTGACCTCGATTTATCGTCTCATTCGAATAACTAGCGTCCCGACCACCACTCATGGTCTAGTGGAGGGGAAGGGGGTGGGGGGCAGTGGTGAGAAAATACTGGCGACTGTGGGATTATTCTTCTTCTCCATCGTTCGTGGGCTGCAACTCCCACGTTCACTCGTATGTACACGAGTGGGCTTTTACGCTTACGACTGGTTTCACCCCGCCATGTAGCAGCCATACTCCGCTTTCGGGGGTGAACTGTGGGATTCGAACCAGAACGCTCTGATTCCCTCGCTTACTGGGCGAAAGCGTCACCATTGGGCCAACACTTCAATGTCAGTGATCCACAGTACACGGTGACTGTGACCGACACAAAGCACAGTACCCAGGGACAGTGACCCACACAAAGCACAGTACCCAGTGACCCACAACAAAGCACAGTACCCAGTGACAATGACCCACAACAAAGCACAGTGCCCAATGAGAATGACCCACAACAGAGCACAGTACCCAGTGAGAATGACCCACACAAAGCACAGTACCCAGTGACAGTGACCCACACAAAGCACAGTACCCAGTGACCCACAACAGAGCACAGTACCCAGTGAGAATGACCCACACAAAGCACAGTCCCCAGTGACAGTGACCCACAACAAAGCACAGTACCCAATGAGAATGACCCACACAAAGCACAGTACCCAGTGACAGTGACCCACACAAAGCACAGTACCCAGTGACAGTGACACACACAAAGCACAGTACCCAATGACAGTGACCCACACAAAGCACAGTATCTAGTGACAGTGACCCACAACAAAGTACAGTACCCAGTGACAGTGACACACACAAAACACAGTACCCAATGACAGTGACCCACACAAAGCACAGTATCTAGTGACAATGACCCACACAAAACACAGTCCCCGATGACAGTGACCCACAACAAAGCACAGTACCCAGTGACAGTGACCCACAACAAATCACAGTACCCAGTGACAATGACCCACACAAAGCACAGTCCCCAATGACAGTGACCCACACACAGCACAGTGCACAGTGACTATGACCGACACAAAGCACAGTACCCAGTGACAGTGACACACAACAAAGCACAGTCCCCAAAGACAATGACCCACACAAAGCACAGTACCCAGTGACAATGACCCACACAAAGCACAGTACCCAGTGACAGTGACCGACACAAAACACAGTACCCAGTGACAATGACCCATAACAAAGCACAGTACCCAGTGACAGTGACCCACAACAGAGCACAGTACCCAGTGACAGTGACCCACAACAAAGCACAGTACCCAGTGACAGTGACCCACAACAAAGCACAGTACCCAGTGACAGTGACCCACAACAAAGCACAGTACCCAGTGACAGTGACCCACACAAAGCACAGTACCCAGTGACAGTGACCCACAACAAAGCACAGTACCCAGTGACAATGACCCACACAAAGCACAGTACCCAGTGACCCACAACAAAGCACAGTACCCAGTGACAGTGACCCACAACAGAGCACAGTACCCAGTGACAGTGACACACACAAAGCACAGTACCCAGTGACAGTGACCCATAACAAAGCACAGTACCCAGTGACAGTGACCCACAACAAAGCACAGTACCCAGTGACAGTGACCCACAACAAAGCACAGTACCCAGTGACAGTGACCCACACAAAGCACAGTACCCAATGAGAGTGACCCACACAAAGCACAGTACCCAGTGACAGTGACCCACAACAAAGCACAGTACCCAGTGACAGTGACCCACACAAAGCACAGTACCCAGTCAGCACCATGTCCCACAGCCAGGTCTCTGGGAAGAGGGTCCTGACACGGTCAGCAGCGGCCTCAGGGGGCGGGGCAGGGGCAGCCTTCAGGCCATTGCCAACGGACGAATCGGCAAACGCCGATACCCCAGAGGCTGCCATGTACAAGGGTCCTCTGTAGTCTGCAAGAACAGAAAGGTACTCGTAGGTAGAAAAGATAGATTTGTGGATCTCTCTCTATCTGTGTGTGTGTGTGTGTGTGTGTGTGTGTGTGTGTGTGTGTGTGTGTGTGTGTGTGTGTGTGTGTGTGTCTCTCTCTCTCTCTCTCCCCCCCTCTCTCTCTCTGTATACACCCCCACACACATCTCTCTCTCTCTCTCTCTCTCTCTCTCTCTCTCTCTCTTTCTCTCTCTCTCTTCTTCTTCTTCTTCCTTCCTTCCTTCATCCATACTTTCTATCTTCTCCATAAATGTATTATTTGTACATGTCTTTGGACCATTCATATATGCTGTTGATGTATTGAATTATGTGATGTTCATGCTTACCTTTTCATTTTGTATTTGTATTTGTATTTGTATTCCTTTTTATCACAACAGATTTCTCTGTGTGAAATTCGGGCTGCTCTCCCCAGGGAGAGCGCGTCGCTACACTACAGCGCCACGCATTTTTTTGTATTTTTTCCTGCGTGCACTTTTATTTGTTTTTCCTGTCCAAGTGAAGTTTTCTACAGAATTTTGCCAGGAACAACCCTTTTCTTGCCGTGGGTTCTTTTACGTGCGCTAAATACATGCTGCATACGGGACCTCGGTTTATCGTCTCATCCGAATGACTAGCGTCCAGACCACCACTCAAGGTCTAGTGGAGGGGGAGAAAATATCGGCGGCTGAGCCGTGATTCGAACCAGCGCGCTCAGATTCTCTCGCTTCCTAGGCGGACGCGTTACCTCTAGGCCATCACTCCACTTATTGTTGTTATTGTTGTTGGAAGGGTGGGTGGATGAGGGAGCAGGGTTTTTTTCCCCCCTTTCTTTTGTGTGTGAAGAATTTGTGCATGCATTTATCTTACTCCCCAGAGGGACAGATGTAAAAAACCAATTGTGCTTATCCCCTTAAATAAAATTTCGTTCGTTCGTTCGTTCGTTCGTTCGTTCTCTCTCTCTCTCTCTCTCTCTCTCTCTCTCTCTCTCTATATATATATATATATATATATAGAGAGAGAGAGAGAGAGAGAGAGAGAGGGAGGGAGAAAGAGATAAATAGATAGAGAGAGAGAGTGAGTGACATATGGATGGGAAGAAAGGACACACACACACACACACACACACACACACACACACACACACTCCTCCACCCCCCACAACTCCACACACAAGCATGCTGTTAAACGATGCCATAATATAATCAATACTGATATGTAGCAAATGTACAAAAAAAAAAAAAAAAAAAAAAAAAAAGAAGAAAAAAAGAAAAAAAGCAGAAACTGCAACTCACAGGGGATGAATGGTTGTCTGTACACATCACCATCGGTCAGCATCGCAACATTGGCGTCCTGAAAAATACACATACCTTCATCTGTTCATCTGCATCCATCTCTGTCTCTGTATCTGTCTCTCTCTCTCTTGTCCATGTGTGTATCTGTCTCTTTGGTACTGTCTCTCATTTTGTCTCTGTTTCTCTCTTTACCTCCATCTGTGTATTCTCTCTCTCTCTCTCTCTCTCTCTCTCTCTCTCTCTCTCTCTCTCCATACATCTTTCTTTTTTTGCATTCACATCCCTCTTGCTTTTTCATATCCAAAACAAAATAAGATTCCCCTGTTCTTTTTTTTTTTTTTTTAAATTCTTTCCAAACACATACACAGCCGTTCAAACACACACACACACACACACACACACACACACATGGAGTGGTGGTGAGGTAGGGTGGGTAGTAAACAGAAGGAAAGGAGGGGGAGGAGGCTGTACAACGAGGGTTGGGTGGGGGGGAGGGAGGGGGAGTTGTGGAGGTGGAGTGGAGTGGGGGTGGGGGTGAAGGAGGGAAACAGGGGAATGAGAGGAAAGAGGGAGGAGTTATAGGACACGTGGGACCGGTGGTTGTGGTTGTGAAAAAAAAAAAGGTTAGAAGTGAGGGAGGGGAGGGAGGAGGTGAGGAGGGGAGGTAGAGGACCATACGCTGACGAATAGACGAACACTGAGACCCCCCCCCCCTTCCCTCTGAAGGTACCGAAGGCATCCTTTCCATTGGAGGGGTGGTGGTGATGGGGTGTGCGGGGGGCGGGGGATTGGGGGGGGAGGGAAGGGAAGGGCTGGCAGGAGGAAGGGGTGGAGTCGAGGATGAAGAGGGAGGACGTGGGTGGTGGTGGTGGTGGTGATGGTGGTGGTGGTGGTGTGATGGTGGTGGTGGTGGTGGTGATGATGGTGGTGGTGGTGGTGGTGATGATGATGGTGGTGGTGGTGGTGGTGGTGGTGATGGTGGTGAAGGGGTTGAATTGAAGGGAGGGGGGAAGGAGTCAGATGAAGGACGAGAAGCTGGTTGGGTGGGGGCAGCAGGAAGGTGGGGGGTGCGGATGGGGGGGGGGGTGAAGCAGGGAGGTGGGGGGCAGGGGGGAGGGTGAAGCAGGGGCAGCAGGGAGGTGGGGGGTGGGAAGGGGGGAGGGTGAAGCAGGGGAAGCAGTGAGGTGGGGGTGTGTGAAGAGGACCACACCACACAGACCCTTACCCTGAAGATGCTGAAGGCGTCCTGCCCCTGGGAGGGGAAGGGCCAACCACAGATGAACATGTAGCGCCAGTAGCCATGGAAACCGCCGCCAAAGTTGTACCCGGCCAGCTCTTCGCTCACCTGAACATTCAACAGATACAGCCGATGGTCTGAGTGTACCTGTCTATCTACAGACAGACAGCCTTCCATACTTCTAGTTTTACACGTGTTCATAACCATTCAAACTCACCGAATAACCACAGAAACCCAGACACACAAAGGGAGTCAGAAAAAAAAAGAAACGGAAAATGACAAATACAGAGATAGAGATAGACACACCGAGACACACATACTCACAGAAACAGACAGAGAGAGGGACACAGATATAAAGAGACGGAGAGGGAGATAGACAGACACACAGAGAGACAGAGAGTGGATCAGCTGACCATTTCCTGCGTGATGTCGTTTCCAGACTTGAGGAGCTGGACACTCTTGTCCACGGCCAGCAGGAAGACCACAGAGTGTGGCCGTGCCGTCACCGTCATCTGCACGGCTTCTCCGGGCTTCACCTTGCCTCGGCCATAGCTCACCTGTACCTGTGTCATAATATTGTCTGTAATATACAGTCGTGTGATGGCAGTAGATCACCTGTACCTGTGTCATAATATTGTCTGTAATATACAGTCTGTGTGGGCAGTAGATCACCTGTACCTGTGTCATAATATTGTCTGTAATATACAGTCTGTGATGGCAGTAGATCACCTGTACCTGTGTCATAATATTGTCTGTAATATACAGTCTGTGATGGCAGTAGATCACCTGTACCTGTGTCATAATATTGTCTGTAATATACAGTCTGTGTAGGCAGTAGATCACCTGTACCTGTGTCATAATATTGTCTGTAATATACAGTCAGTGATGGTCAGTAGATCACCTGTACCTGTGCCATAATATTGTCTGTAATATACAGTCTGTGTGGACAGTAGATCACCTGTACCTGTGTCATAATATTGTCTGTAATATACAGTCTGTGTGGCAGTAGATCACCTGTACCTGTGTCATAATATTGTCTGTAATATACAGTCTGTGTGGGCAGTAGATCACCTGTACCTGTGTCATAATATTGCCTGTAATATACAGTCTGTGTGGACAGTAGATCACCTGTACCTGTGTCATAATATTGCCTGTAATATACAGTCTGTGTGGGCAGTAGATCACCTGAACCCGTGTCATGATATTGTTGATTGATTGATCAATTAGTCAATCAATCAATCAAGCATGACATTGTAAAATACAATTTGTAGTGTCTGTTACATAAAGTCTATGTGGGCCACAGCTCACATATACCTGTCACATCGTAGTGTCTGTATCATACAATCTGCGTGGACCATAGTTAACCTGTACCTGTTACATAATGTCATGATATACAACCTATGTGGACCATATCTCACACATTCCTGCCACATCATAGTGTCTATGATATACAACTATACAACCTGTGTGTGCCATAGCTCACCTATACCTGTCACATCATAGTGTCTATGATATACAACTATACAACCTGTGTGTGCCCTAGCTCACCTATACCTGTCACATCATAGTGTCTATGATATACAACTATACAACCTGTGTGTGCCATAGCTCACCTATACCTGTCACATCATAGTGTCTATGATATACAACTGTGCAACCTGTGTGTGCCATAGCTCACCTATACCTGTCACATCATAGTGTCTATGATATACAACTATACAACCTGTGTGTGCCATAGCTCACCTATACCTGTCACATCATAGTGTCTATGATATACATCTATACAACCTGTGTGTGTCGTAGCTCACACATTCCTGTCACATCATAGTTTACGTTTAAGTCCATGTCAGATTTGCCTGTTTTTTTTGGTCAGTGTGAGGCGAATTACTAAAGTGTTATGGAAAACAAAACCAAGGTTGGTCTTGTTGCCAAGCAAAGAACAGCTTGGTCATGTGTTGCATTACTGTCTCACTGCAATCTTGTTTGTTGTTTCACGCTGACCAGAAAGGTTTCTGCTCGAAGGTGTGTGTCTGGTTCGTCATGACATGAAGCCAACTCTACCCTCTCCCCTTAGACAAAGATGGGGGGCTAGGGGGGATATGTTTTTAAGCATTTCGTTGGTCTTTCAGTCGTTTTGTTGTTTGTTCTTCTTACCTTCTTTCTATATTATAATTATTATTTATTTATTTATTTATTTATTTATTTATGTAAGCTTATCTATTATTTATTCCCCCGTTTTTTGTTGTTTTTTTGTTGTTGTTTTTTTTTGTTGTTGTTTTTTCTCAAGGCCTGACTAAGCGCGTTGGGTTACGCTGCTGGTCAGGCATCTGCTTGGCAGATGTGGTGTAGCGTATATGGTTTTGTCCAAACGCAGTGACGCCTCCTTGAGCTACTGAAACTGAAACTTACCAGTGGACAACAGTTACGCCTTCGTTGTTTCAAAACTATGCTGAATAAAGAGCATGAGGACATTTGTGAACAAACGAAAGATAATTTGTTTTCAACTTTCAGTATATCTATATCAGTTGCGAATAACCTGTTGCCTCATTTTTTGAGCGAGAAAGAACGGTAACTGATTGCTAACATGAATAACTCTTATCGTGCTTACCTGGTCAGCAGAAGAGAGGTCGACCTTGAAAGACAAGGTGTCGGCAACCACTTCCCCATCAGAGGGCCGCAGGTAAAAGGCCAGGACTTTGCAGTTGGGCGCCATGTTGGTGGTGACCGGAAATGAAATAGTGAACTTCTGACCTGACCCATCGGATGCACTGGCCTCGGATTCCGAAATCATCACTCCTTTAGTGTACACCTGTTTGGAAACAGATCATCACTTCTTTAGTGTACACCTGTTTTGGAACAGATCATTACTGCTTTAGTGTACACCTGTTTGGGAACAGATCATCACTCCTTTAGTGTACACCTGTTTGGAAACAGATCATTACTGCTTTAGTGTACACCTGTTTGGAAACAGATCATCACTCCTTTAGTGTACACCTGTTTGGAAACAGATCATCACTTCTTTAGTGTACACCTGTTTGGAAACAGATCATCACTCTTTAGTGAACACCTGTTTGGAACAGATCATCACTTCTTTAGTGTACACCTGTTTGGAAACAGATCATCACTTCTTTAGTGTACACCTGTTTGGAAACAGATCATCACTTCTTTAGTGTACACCTGTTTGGAAACAGATCATCACTGCTTTAATGTACACCTGTTTGGGGACAGATCATTACTGCTTTAGTGTACACCTGTTTGGGGACAGATCATTACTGCTTTAGTGTACACCTGTTTGGGAACAGATCATTACTTCTTTAGTGTACACCTGTTTGGGAACAGATCATCACTGCTTTAGTGTACACCTGTTTGGGGACAGATCATTACTGCTTTAGTGTACACCTGTTTGGGGACAGATCATTACTGCTTTAGTGTACACCTGTTTGGGAACAGATCATCACTCATTTGGTGTATACCTGTTTGAGAATATATCATCACTGCTTTAATGTACACCTGTTTGGGGACAGATCATTACTGCTTTAGTGTACACCTGTTTGGGAACAGATCATCACTCATTTGGTGTATACCTGTTTGAGAATATATCATCACTGCTTTAATGTACACCTGTTTAGGAACAGGTCATCACTGCTTTAGTGTACACCTGTTTGGGAACAGATCATCACTTCTTTAGTGTACACCTGTTTGGGAACAGATCATTACTGCTTTAGTGTACGCCTGTTTGGGAACAGGTCATTACTGCTTTAGTGTACACCTGTTTGGGATCAGATCATTACTCTGGTGAACACCTGTTTGGGAACAGATCATCATTCATCGGTGTATACCTGTTTGGGAATAGATCATCACTACTTTAGTGTACACCTGTTTGGGAACATAATCATCATCACTCCTTTAGGATACACCCGTTTGAGAACACAACTTTCAGTGTAAAGCCCATATGGATAGGGAGCAACACTGTATTCATCAAACTCAGATAGACCCAGCCCACGGTGATTATGCACGTCAAGTATTTGCCATTTTACTTGTTTGACAGACATGGTTTAGATTACATGGGCCAGTCCAAACACTCTGAAGTCTACTTAAAACTGAAACTGAAATTCATCGAACTTTCCAAACAGGTGTCTGAGAACAAACATCGTCAACGGAACGGGACTATGACTTACATACACGCCTGTTTCCAGGCAACACACGTCATCAGTAACAAGAAACAATCATTTCTTCCAAGTGTTTGCTTGAAAACAATTCAGTTTAGTTCATATTGGGTTGTTTTTTTTTACTGCAAGGTCCATCGAATCTGAGAACAAATGTTAGGATCTCCACAAATAACCATTCCAATGACGATGAAACAAATGTCATGTAACAAGCACATTTGTTTGAGAAAAATCAACTCAATTTGTTCTAGTTATCCACCATATGGCTGTTCTATCCAAGACAACTTCTTTTTCTTCTTCTTCTTCTGCGTTCACTCGTATGCACACGGGCGGGTTTTTACGTGTATGACCGTTTTTACCCCGCCATGTAGGCAGCCATACTCCGTTTTCGGGGGTGTGCATGCTGGGTATGTTCTTGTTTCCATAACCCACCGAACGCTGGCATGGATTACAGGATCTTTAACGTGCGTATTTGATCTTCTGCTTGCATATACACACGAAGGGGGTTCAGGTACTAGCAGGTCTGCACATATGTTGACCTGGGAGATCGTAAAAATCTCCACCCTTTACCCACCAGGCGCCGTCACCGTGATTCGAACCCGGGACCCTCAGATTGACAGTCCAACGCTTTAACCACTCGGCTATTGCGCCCGTCTATCCAAGACAACAACCCACGTCAGCTGACATATGTCATCCAACTAGAATGACTAGCTATGTATTTTTTATGAATAAAACAAAAATGTGCGGGAATTATCACTGTCTTTCTGGACCAATGCTTCCAGTATTACGCTGCCTCCAGGTTATAATACTCAAATTATATATTCAACTATATCATGATATCATGCTATAGTTCTCACCAGAAAGCACATGGTCAAATGAATCGGGACAAATACTGTCCATTTTCACTAGCCACTGGACAATTTGTTTTATTCTACCATTGATCCCCCCCCCCCCCCCCGCCCCCCCCCCCCCCAAAAAAAAAAAAAGAAAGAAAAAAAAAGAAAAAAGAAAAAAAAGAAAGAAAAACAAAGCAAAACAAAACAACAGCAAAGGCATACTATCATCTTGTTCTACTTTCCAGTTTATCAGTTTCTTCCTTCTTTTTTATGCGAGAATCATTCCTTTGTTTGATCATTTTAATGTCATAACAGTCTTTCCGTTTCATGGTTCTTGGTTGTCTCAAGGTGTGTGTGTGTGTGTGTGTGTGTGTGTGTGTGTGTGTGTGTGCGTGCGTGCGTGCGTGCGTGCGTGCGTGCGTGTGTGTGTGTGTGACATACAGATAAACGCTTGCCCTCGTGAGATGAAGGAGACAATGCACGTGCACGTGACATACCTGGTAGATGACTTTGTTGACGCGTTCTGTAGTTCTCACACCCAGCTTGGCCACCTGCCCTACCTGTAAATCAAATTGATTCACTGTGCACACGGTCACAATCAACACCAATAGCTGGCCAAACAATACCCCCCCCCCCTCTCTCTCTCTCTCTTCCAAGTTATCTCTCCCTCTAACTCATGCCTTAAGGACCTGATGGTCGACAACAGTTAAGTGTCGCAGTGTCAAGTAATCATCCTTCTTTTACTATCCAGTGGTGTTTGTGTGTACGTAGTAAGCCGTTCGTGTCTATGTATACGTACAGGTATGCTGAAGTCTTCACTGTGTAAAGACCTGTTGGCTGGCGTTCAAGGGCTTGGATGTTGGCGAGGGTTTTGTTGTTCGATGGGCCGAAGTCTAGAAGTCTTCACTGGTATATGATGATGGAATCTCCCGTCGGTCCGACGGATGAGTAGGTATGCAGGCCTATCTGTCGGTGTGTGTCCTCATATGGGAGAAGAGGCCGATTCTGGATGCGCAGCACTTCCCACAGGTGTTGCAAGGGAAAACGTCTCCAGAAGTTGAGCCCTGCTTCCTTCGCTCACGCTTCTCCTTAATGGCCAGCGTTCTCTTGTTTTCAAACGTCTTTATGCCACTAGAGCACAGCATCCTCCAGCGAGAGCGGTCAAGGACATCAGTTTCCCAAGAAGCGATGTCTATGTCACAGGCTTTCAGGTTTGTCTTCGTGTCCTTGAAGCGCTTGCAGGGTCTTCCAAGTTCACGGTGACCTTCCTTCAGCTGGCCATACAAAAGCATCTTCGTGATCCTGCTGTCTGTCATGCGGACAACGTGTCCTGTCCAGCGTACATAGTTGATTGTAAAGACCTGTTGGCTGGGACACCTGAGGGCAAGTTGCTCAGGGCGTGAGGGTTCCGTTGTTCGATGGGCTGAAGTCCACAAGTCTTCACTGCCTGCCTTCTTCACGTTGTACCCATCAACGCACGTTGTCGTTTTGTTGCCAGCCTCGGTTTGGTTCTTTCCTTC
>NC_134899.1:8826610-8829110 GCF_041734735.1 Babylonia areolata
GGTCGGGTGATAAGTATGGTCGAGAGAGAGAGAGAGAGAGAGAGAGAGAGAGAGAGAGAGGCAGACAGACAGAGAGAGGTGGCAGTACGAAAGGGAGAGAAATAAAGGTGTGGGGATAGAGTAAGATGGATAGAGAGGGAGACGAAAGAAAGGCATATAGAGTTGATACGGAGAGACCGATTGAATAAGAAAATTGGATAATTTAAGCACACACACACACACACACACACACACACACACACACACACACACACACACATATATATATATATATATATATACTTACATAAGCGCTGTACTGAAGCCCAGGCTTGTAGTTGTTGGCAGTCAGCGGCAAGAACTCGATCTTGACGGGGTCTCCGACAAACCGGACATCGCTGACCGCTGACATCTTTCTGCCCGTGCGGACATCTGTGACGTTAGCGATCACCTGGACGTTGCTCCAGTCCAGCCTCACTGTTTGCCCCGGGTGTGTAGTGGTTGTTCTTTCTCTTCAGCTCCATCAGGTCATCTTTAGGGAAGGAGAATTCCATTTCTCCATTTTGGTTCACCTGTTCGGTAGCGGTCAGAGGGGGGGAAAAAAAGTTTCAGTTTCAGTTTCAAGGATGTGTCAGTGCGTGCGGGCTGACCCATAAATGCTACGCCATCAAATCTGTTTTGAAAAAAGGAAAAAGGAAAGAACGGTTGTTTAACTTACACTTTCATCCAACACGCTAGTCAGGCACTGAGCGCAAAAAACAACAACAAAACATGGTTTGTTTAAAACAAAGGAGAAGGGAAAAAGCTGAAAAAGAAGGGAGAGAGAAGAAGAAAAAAAAGGAAGATTGATTCTAAGTTTGGTACACATAATTGTATGATTTGTACGGCTTCCTTCCATATTATTGATGTCTTCTTCTTCTTCTTTTTTTTTTTTTTAACAAGCCCAAAATCCATAAATGAAAAGTTGTATTTATTCCATAAATGCTATTGATTACTATGACATAGTTATTATGGAGTGCCAAGTATTGGTTTGATTATTTCCATGTTGTTTAGTTGATTGTGTAATTTATATACAAAATAAAACGGTTCACCCAAGAAAGTCCGGGTAAACAAAACAAAACAAAAACAAAAACAAAAACAAAAACAAAAAAAAATGTTTGTTTAATTGAGGAGAAAATTAATTGGACTTTTTTTTCTTTTGCATTCGTGGGCTGCAACTCCCACGTTCACTCGTATTATACGCGAGTGGGCTTTTACGTGTATGACCGTTTTTAACCCGCCATGTAGGCAGCCATACTCCGCTTTCGGGGGCTGTGCATGCTGGGTATGTTCTTGTTTCCATAAACCACCGAACGCTGACATGGATTACAGGATCTTTAACGTGCGTATTTGATTTTATGCTTGCGTATACACACGAAGGGGGTTCAGGCACTGGCAGGTCTGCACATATGTTGACCTGGGAGATCGTAAAAATCTCCACCCTTTACCCACCAGACGCCCTCACCGTGATTCGAACCCGGGACCCTCAGATTGAAAGTCCAACGCTTTAACCATTCGGCTATTGCGCCCGTCATTAATTGGACAAAATAAGAGTACATTAAATCCTAATAAACCAAGAGACAAAGCCTTCACGACTCATGTACGATTCCTACTGAACAACAACATCACAATCGAAAATGTCTGGTGTAGTAGGGGTGATGATTAGGTTACCACTCCACACATAACGATCCAAATGGTATTTTTGCTTATCATCAGAAACGAGTGGTTATTGAACTGAGAGTTAATATGGCTGGAAATGGACCAATTGTAATTTCAAGCACGCCACTTCGATTGGTATTTCATTATTTTACGACTATGATAAACATCTATTAAAGTTACAAACTCTCCCTGTCTTCATCACGATTATTTGGCTTTGATAAACCGTATACAAAATCGCCAAATGCATTATCTTTTCCACATTCTGTTCTCTCTCTCTCTCTCTCTCTCTCTCTCTCTCTCTCTCTCTCTCTCTCTTCCTTAGTCTCCTCCCCCTTCTCCCCCACTCCCTTCCAACCTCAACCGCCCCCATTTTCATTCGAATATACAGAAATGTCGATTTCTAATTAATAACATTATGATAGAAATGATAATAATCCAAATAATAATATCATTTATTTTCAGTCTAATATCATCATATTAGATGAACAGACTATAAATAAATAAACGAGCATTTTCGGGTGCAATAAACACGACAATCACTCCGGACAAGACCAGTTCTTTCAGCAAAACTATGATCGGGTTCTCAAACTCTAAATAGGACAGACTGAAGCCAATGAAGGACTTGCCTCTCAGATAAAAGGCACCACTCCATGGATACATAATCAGGAATACACACCCGGATTCACGCTCATCTTCAAAAACAACGAAGTTTCTCTCCAAAAAAATGGCGAAAGCTGGATACCCTGAAAACTTTTCACACGTGTATGTACAGTGCGAGCTCATTTTAACTGACAAATTCTTGAAGATTCGTTGATTTAGATAA
>NC_134899.1:8834110-8839110 GCF_041734735.1 Babylonia areolata
GTCCTTACTGCCGAGATCCGACAAAAAGGCTCTTCATCACCAGAAACTGTGATCACGGTGCCTTTGACGCAAAACCTTTCGAGCATTTTTTTCTCCACCGCTGTATAAACTGTGAATTCGTCTGTTAATGACAAATTACAATGAAGAGGTAACTCTTATTTCAACACAATGCTATGAAGAAGGTAACCAAACCAAAGTCTCCACCTCTTCCACAAAATCAATGACCCACACCCACCCCTGTCCATCCTGTGTCTTACCCGGACAGTGACGTCGATTTCCCAGTCCCCCAGAGGGGGGTCTGTGGAGGTGGGCAGACTCCTCTCCACCACCCCCGTGTTTCCATAGCCCCGCACGTTCCTCCACCGCTTGATGGCGTTCCCGTCGGGGTCCTGAACATGGACACAGTATCTGTCTGGTGAGTGCCTGGTGGTTCTGGTTATAGGGATGCTGGATACAGTGTTTGGTAAACATGGACACAGCATCTCCCTGGTGTAGGGATACTGGATAGTGTTTGGTAAACATGGACACAGCATCTCCCTGGTGTAGGGGTGCTGGATACAGTGTTTGGTAAACATGGACACAGCATCTTCCTTGTGTAGGGATACTGGATACAGTGTTTGGTAAACACGGACACGGCATCTCCTGGGCCAGTTTCTTGTGGGGGCTGCTATATATTGTTAGTGTTAAACATGGATACATTCTACATCTCCCTGGTCAGTCTCTGAAGGCTGTGGTTATACAGATGCTAGATACATTGATTGGTAAACATGGACACATCATCTGACTGGGTCAGTTTCTTGTGTGTGGGGGGGTAGGAGGAGGAGGGGTTGAGGGGGGGAATGTTATAAATAGTAATTGTTAAACATGGACACAGCATTCTACATCGCTTGGTCAGTCTCTGAGGGTTCTGGTGATAGGGATGCTACATAGTGTTGGTAGACATGGACGCAGGTGTTAGTGTGGTATATGGTTTCATGTCTTCCTTGTATTAAACACAGCCATACATAAGAGAGAGAGAGAGAGACAGAGAGAGAGAGAGAGAGAGAGAGAGAGAGAGAGAGAGAGAGAGAGAGATATCAAAGAATAAGACAAACACGAAGACTGTATTGCACAGCTTACTAGACGCTCTGGAGAAGCAATCCATGTTCTGGAGCAAAACATACAATGAAGGCGATAGCTCACCACTGTAGCTGAAATATATGTCTCAGAGAGAGAGATACAGAAATACAGAGACATACACATGCACACAGAGAGAGGAGAGACAGACAGCCAATAGACAGACAGACAGAAAATAAAGGTATAGATACTAAAAAGGAACAAGGCGAATAGACATAAAACAGACGGTAAAAACAGAGACAAACGAAAACGGACAAAAATGAAATCAGTCAAAAAGAAACCTCTGACAAAACGAAACCAGAGACGGACAAACCGGTGCGACAATGACAGGTGTACCCACCCTGATGAGGATATCCATGGGTTCGTTCATTGTGGTCAGATCTGGCTTCATGGCCAACGCTCGGAATTTCACTGTCAGGACAAAAAAAACAACAACACAACATTCAGCATATGAAATGAAACAGGAGAGGCAAGGTATTCAAGACAAGGTATTCGTCTAATATCACTTACAGTGAAAAGACGTTAAACTAAAGAACGAACGTATTCAAGACTCACGTCTGATACTCACTTGCCCTAAAAAAGAAATCACGAAAATATAACGACATTGCAATGCAGATCACCCGGTAAAAAAGACACACATATTGACGTGACCTTGACAATTGACCTCTAAAATTAACAAAGCATTTATGTTCTTACCAAAATGAACTACTATACAATATATGATATTTAAAAAGAACTACAGTAAAAAAACCCAAGCTGTCGGCATTCTACGTTTGATCCAATACGTTAAGGCCCTGACCTTGTCTCTTTACAAAGGTCTGTTTTCACCATGAACACCCGTTGTGCTAACATTGATGAAGGCTGCATGGAAGCCCCTTTCTCTCTTGCACATAGCACGTGTTTTTTTTGGGTTTTTTAATCGATATTTTATGCCACGTTGTGACACTGCCCTTTAACCTCAGTTGGGTTACGCTGCTGGTCAGACATCTGCTTAGCAGATGTGGTGTTGCGTATATAGACTGGTCCGAATACAATGGTTTTACCAACACCCGATAACAGTGTCAAGCTTGATTAAGAAAAAAAGAAAATTAAAAAATGATGCGAGATACGGTCTCTGTCAACCTTTTTTTTATTTTGCCAAATCACGACTCTGGCCTTTGACCTCTCACCCTGCTTATCATAAAATTATCGTCATAAATCGGATGCCTGATAAAGGTCTGATGATATCCTGCCAAGTTTAGTTCCCATGCCATTAGTTGCAGCTGATAAAGCGCCAACATTAAAGGCTACCACAGAAACACATACAATTTCGTATCATTTACACACAGTATCAAAAATAGAATAAATGAGAAAAAATCAAAATGAAACAAGATTTAAAGGAAAATATTTTAGAAAAATAAAGCAGCGAAGAATATTTGCAGGAACCAACTATATTGTGCGGGCTTCGAGATACCCTTTTGAAAATGTTTATTATTTATTTATTTATTTATTTTTTTTTACACATGATTGTGTGAAATAGATAGAAAGCGTGTGAGTAAGAGCGAGAGAGAGGAAGAGAGAAAGAAGCAGTGACAATGAGACATAGACATAGACAAACAGACAGGCACAATACAAAGACAGAGACAGAGAGGTACAGTATGCATGTTTGTATGTGCTGTGACTGCAGTGTGAGCACTCAAAACACCTGTCTGTCCAGGCTTGTAGATGGCTTTGTCCGTCTGCACGAAGATGGAGAAGGCCTTCTCGTCCAGAGAGACGACTTGTGATTGGTTGAACGTCACGTCTCCCGTGGCAACAACTCTGATGGCGTACTGGAACCAGTGGCGCCAGTGAGGCTGCTCCAGAGTTCTGGGAATCTGGCAACAGGCAGGGGAGGGCTATACTGGCATGGCACTATGGGCTGTCCTCACGCTTCCGTTTTCTTGATGTTTTATTTCATAGTGAAAGTGATATCAACAACAACAACAATAATGATGATGATGATGATAATAATATTAATAATTATTATTATTATATTATCATCATCATCATTATTATCATTGTTGTTGTTGCTACTGCTGCTGCCGTTGTTGTATATTGCACTCAGTCAAAAAGAACACTGCTCTAGGTACTTTACGAAATGTATCATATTCTACATAACACAATACATCAATATTACATATATAGACCAAAATGCAAGCAGCAAACTCTGTACACACACAAACACAGTGCATACAGTCTTTTCACACTTTCTATTCTGCCTACTACGAGCAATCTTTTCACATTCTCTCTTCTGTACACTAGGAGCAATCTATTCACATGCTGTCTTCTGCATACTATGAGCAATCTTTTCACATTCTGTCTTCTGCATACTATGAGTAATCTTTTCACATTCTCTCTTCTGCATACTATGAGTAATCTTTTCACATTCTCTCTTCTGCATACTATGAGTAATCTTTTCACATTCTGTCTTCTGTATACTATGAGCAATTTTTTCACATTCTGTCTTCTGCATACTATGAGTAATCTTTTCACATTCTGTCTTCTGCATACTATGAGTAATCTTTTCACATTCTGTCTTCTGCATACTATGAGTAATCTTTTCACATTCTGTCTTCTGCATACTATGAGTAATCTTTTCACATTCTCTCTTCTGCATACTATGAGTAATCTTTTCACATTCTGTCTTCTGTATACTATGAGTAATCTTTTCACATTCTGTCTTCTGCATACTATGAGTAATCTTTTCACATTCTGTCTTCTGCATACTACGAGCAATCTTTTCACATTCTTTTCTCTGCATACTATGAGTAATCTTTTCACATTCTGTCTTCTGCGTACTATGAGTAATCTTTTCACATTCTGTCTTCTGCATACTATGAGCAATCTTTTCACATTCTGTCTTCTGCATACTACGAGCTGTCACTTCGGTGGTGTTCAGTGGTGCCTGTTCTGATTTAACGTACTTAGGACACCACCTTCTAAGCCCCCTCTTGCTAACGACAATAATGGCTTAGCCGCGGAGCCAGACTGAGTGAAGGCCCCTCCTAGAGTGGAGACCGCCACCACGTCCCTCAAACAACAGCCCCCCCATGAATCTGCCGACACTGAAGACATTGACAGGACTCGCCCCAAGCACAGAAGTGGAGGGGTATCAAAAATGAGGTCACCATGAGAGCAGGGCATGAAAGGCCACAGACTTTGAGACTCCTGTCGATATTTTCTGTTCCGTTACAATGAGAATCGATCACCTAAATAATTTCCATAACAGCAGGAATGAAACCGACAAGCAAAACAGATGCTTTACATTGTACGCGGTTGGTTGGTTGGTTGGTTTTTCGGCAGAGAGGGCTGTGCTGCCCCATACTGTATCACCACTGTTATTTCTTTCCACTTTTTCTTTATTTCATAGTAAGTCGGTTGTAGGCTATCTGAGTAACCTTTTCATACCCTCGTCTCTTTTCATCACAGGTTTATTCTGATGTGTATATACACGACTGAAATCAAGTAAGTCATTATAGCAGGTCTGCACTTATGTTGACCTTAAAGATCAGATTAAAAAAAAAAAAAAAAAAAAAAGACTTGCACCTTTAACGCAGCGTGCACTACTATCACGATTCAAACCAAAGATATTCTAACGAAATGTCCACTCCTGAAAAAACACTCAATTATTGCTGCCACACAAAGAAATGCAGGTGCACAGCAAAAGGAGAGAAAGCAACATGAACTTCACAAATCCGATATAAAGTTATGAGCAAACCATTCTTTTCTTCACATTTCATTGAGCCAAGATAAAAATCGGATTTCATGGGGTTTTTTTTTATCAGTAAGACAACAGAGTAATGTTAAGATGGGACTTACCTCAAGATTTATTGTATGACCATTTCCTGAAAAAAATAAACAAA
>NC_134899.1:8844110-8846610 GCF_041734735.1 Babylonia areolata
GGCTGCTGTAGGTTCTTTTACGTGCACTAAATGCTTCCAGCACATGGGACCTCAGTCTATCAACTGATCCGAAAGGATAGCGGCACCCAAACCAGGACTGAAGGTCTAGTGGAGGGTGGAGTAAAAGATTCTGCTCCTTATGTTTGCATTTATTTATTTGTATTTATATTTCTCTTTCTCCCCCCCCCCTCTCTCGTATTTTTCTCTTAAGATTTGATTTGGTAAAAGACAAGAACCAAACCCCGTTAACAAAGAGAATGTTTTCAATTAAAAAAAAAAAAAAAAAAAGATGTAGGAGAGTCCCCTCACTTTTGTAACATTGTCAGAAAGCATGGCAGGGGAATGATCACGTTTTGTTGCAATCCAGCCTCTCTCTCTCTCTCTCTCTCTCTCTCTCAATTTGCAAAAAAGCAAACCCACAGCCCCCTACAAACAACCCACCCCCACCCTCCGCCCTAACCCCCAACCCCTAACACGCCTGCATGTGCTCACAATACGTATTGCTTATCTGTTTGCTGTGTTCAGTTTTAGTGCCCATAATTCAATGGATAGATTTACGACAAACAAAGTTCTGAGTTCAACACTGTTCGAGAAAGGGTGGGTTTGCAAGAAAGCGTGTGCTAATGGTTCCTTTTCATCCCGGCTGGGGATAGACAGCCAGTAAACAGTTGAGGGGATTCCTGTGATGTGGACAGCCAGTAAACAGCTGAGGGGGATTCCTGTGATGTCGACAGCCAGTAAACAGCTGAGGGGAATTCCTGTGATCTCGACAGCCAGTAAACAGCTGAGGGGGATTCCTGTGATGTCGACAGCCAGTAAACAGCTGAGGGGAATTCCTGTGATGTCGACAGCCAGTAAACAGCTGAGGGAATTCCTGTGATGTCGACAGCCAGTAAACAGCTGAGGGGAATTCCTGTGATCTCGACAGTCAGTAAACAGTTGAGGGGATTCCTGTGATGTGGACAGCCAGTAAACAGCTGAGGGGGATTCCTGTGATGTGGACAGCCAGTAAACAGCTGAGGGGAATTCCTGTGATCTCGACAGCCAGTAAACAGCTGAGGGGGATTCCTGTGATGTCGACAGCCAGTAAACAGCTGAGGGGGATTCCTGTGATGTCGACAGCCAGTAAACAGCTGAGGGAATTCCTGTGATGTCGACAGCCAGTAAACAGCTGAGGGGGATTCCTGTGATGTCGACAGCCAGTAAACAGCTGAGGGGGATTCCTGTGATGTGGACAGCCAGTAAACAGCTGAGGGGAATTCCTGTGATCTCGACAGCCAGTAAACAGCTGAGGGGGATTCCTGTGATGTCGACAGCCAGTAAACAGCTGAGGGGAATTCCTGTGATGTCGACAGCCAGTAAACAGCTGAGGGAATTCCTGTGATGTCGACAGCCAGTAAACAGCTGAGGGGGATTCCTGTGATGTCGACAGCCAGTAAACAGCTGAGGGGAATTCCTGTGATCTCGACAGTCAGTAAACAGCTGAGGGAATTCCTGTGATGTCGACAGCCAGTAAACAGCTGAGGGGGATTCCTGTGATCTCGACAGCCAGAAAACAGCTGAGGGGGATTCCTGTGATGTGGACAGCCAGTAAACAGCTGAGGGGGATTCCTGTGATGTCGACAGCCAGTAAACAGCTGAAGGGGATTCCTGTGATGTGGACAGCCAGTAAACAGCTGAGGGGGATTCCTGTGATGTGGACAGCCAGTAAACAGCTGAGGGGGATTCCTGTGATGTCGACAGCCAGTAAACAGCTGAGGGGGATTCCTGTGATGTCGACAGCCAGTAAACAGCTGAGGGAATTCCTGTGATGTCGCTCTGTGTGTAAGCTGTCGTCAGCGTGCTGCGAATGAGGTGACAGGGCGAGGCGTGGTGTGTGATGCGTGGTCGTTCAAACAAGACGTGTGTGTGTGTGTGTGTGTGTGTGTGTGTGTTTGAAAAGGAAGGCAAAAGTGCGAACACGGCTTGGAAGTGGACGCATTCATACAACAAGTAACTTATTTGGAAATGCAAATAGCTTCAAAAGGCCTTGCAAGCCAAACGCTTCTCTAACAAAAGCGTAAAAGCATGAAAAATAACACGGACGTACAAGAAAGACCAAACTAGAGGTTTATTGGGAAATGAGACCAAGTTCCCAACACTCTCAACATTAAAGAAAAAAGTATGCAATCAAACCTGATGCATATCACAAAGCATGGACCATTAAGTTCCTGTTTGGTCATAATGCAAATTTTGTTATTATTAATTTTTGTACAATTCAATTCATAATTCTACCACACAGTGAGAATAAAAACAACCAGTGTCTTACCTCAAATCGCACATTCAAACGAACACTGACTGAATGATATCTGTATCAGGTGCCTGTAGGTTCTTGATTGCATATGCCGACGAAGACTTAAACCACTCAAGCTGTGTAGAAAAGGACACGAGAGAAAACTGGTTCGCGTTTCGTTTATATAGCCCTCACTGCGGCAGTGTGGTACAGTGGTTGGGACACCTT
>NC_134899.1:8851610-8854110 GCF_041734735.1 Babylonia areolata
ACACACACACACACACACACACACACACACACACACACACACACACAATCTGTCTAAAATCACATTAAGTGGACAGACGTTAACCTGAAGAACACACACACACACACACACACACACACACACACACACACACACACACACGCACACACACACACACACACACACACACACACACACACACACACACACTCATGCACAAACAAGCAAATTGTTTACCTCTTATCCTTTTACGTTCCCAGTTTGTTTGTGTTTTTCGAAACACATTTCTTTACATGTTTTCTTTCGACTTCTTGTTCTCTACAGGGAACATTCCTATCACTCCTTTCGAAGCCAGTCACTGAGAGAGATCCATAAAGAAAGAAGGGGTTATGGAGTGAGGGTTGCAACGATCCTTCCAACAGCGAAAACATAATTATATTCCAAATTTCTGTTGTGATGGCATGGTATCCTGCAAAGATAAACAATAAACTTCTTTTTTTTTCGTTTCGAAAATAATTATACAAACCTGCTTTATTTATGTTCAGTTAATGTTGTGCCAAGTCTTTGAATATATAGCTGTTCTCTTCAATAAATGATGTCGTTTAAAGGGATTTCTGATTTCTGATTGGTGGCCTAAGGTTACCCCTGGTCAGGGTTGTTCAAGTCATACTAAAAATAATTGACTACAATACCCTCCCCCGCCCCCCCCCCCCCCCCCCCCCCAAAAAAAAAAAAAAAAAAAAATCAATCCTCTAACAGTAGAGGTAGGTGGACAGTAACAATGACCAGCCCTTCTGTATTTACGTTAAAGGAGGGGGAGAGGGGGTGGTTACAGGAGGTTTGGAGGGGGGAGGGGACAAGGTAGAGGGGCGAAGAAAGTAAAAGGCAAAAGGTCCTGTATCCTTTTACAACCATAAAAAAATTATGACAATGAATTTGACATCCATTGTGTCCAGGGCTTGGCATAGGAATGGCGGGGCCCTAACCCTCTCCGTCTCCTTCTTCCGCTTTTAACTCTCTCCATACGAACGGCGAAAGAGACGACGTTAACAGCGTTTCACCCCAATTACCATCATCAAAATATTGCAAGCGGAAGGCTCTTACGCTGATGAGGTGAATGTTGACAAAGGATACCACAATTCTGACGACGGAAGCTAAAGGTTGGGTCATTCAGACACCCACTGGACATCCGAGGGGTCTGTGTAGAGGAGAAGAGAGGACTGGCCGTACTGAGTGAGTTAAACTAAACCTTCCCTGAACAAATTCAGGTACCGGTTCACAGCTGGGTGGAGTGAGGAAAAATCGGAGTAAAGTGCCCCTCCCATGTACAAAACTCCATGCCGAAACGGGGCATGGAACCCCGATCACTGGTGAACACTGGATCAGGTATTCAACGCCTGGCGCTCCCCGTCCGAAGAAGAAGGAGAATAATTTCATCTGTGTCCTCTGGCAGGGTAACCATTTCACTGGCGGCCCCATGAACATCTGTTTCCACACCATGGTCTGTGCACGTTACATACACGCTATGATATGTTTTTCGTTTATTATTTTTTGTTTGTTTTGTTTTGTCTTATCATACTCAAGGTCTGACTAAGCGCGTTGGGTTACGCTGCTGGTCAGGCATCTGCTTGTCAGATGTGGTGTAGCGTATATGGATTTGTCCGAACGCAGTGACGCCTCCTTGAACCAATGAAACTGAAACTTATCATAATTTATATATTCTTCTTGCTATCAAAGCCGACAATTCTTTTTGTTGCCGTGGGTTCTTTTAAGTGCGCTAAGAGCACGCTGTGCACAGGATCTCGATTGATCACCTCATTCGAATGACCAGCATACAGTACATAGATGTGGAGTGATGGCCTAGAGGTAACGCGTCCGCCTAGAAAGCGAGAGAATCTGATCGCGCTGGTTCGAATCACGGCTCAGCCGCCGATATTTTCTCCCTCTCCACTAGACCTTGAGTGGTGGTCTGGACGCTAGTCATTCGGATGAGACGATAAACCGAGGTCCCGTTTGCTGCATGCACTTAGCGCACGTAAAAGAACCCATGGCAACAAAAGGGTTGTTCCTGTCAAAATTCTGTAGAAAAATCTACTACGATAGGAAAAACAAATAAAACTGCACGCAGGAAAAAATACAAAAAAATGGGTGGTGTTGTAGTGTAGCGACGCGCTGCCCCTGGGGAGAGCAGCCCGAATTTCACACAGAGAAATCTGTTGTGATAAAAAGAAATACACATACAAATACAATACAAATAAGGTCGAGTGGAAGGGTGTGCGGAGGGAGGTTTTTATTATTATTTTTATTTTTTTTTTTTTTCATTTTTGTTAATTGAGGAAGGGCATGTTTCACTCTGTCTTTTTAAAATAGGATTTTGTCGAAGTCGTAATACACAATCTGGAGGACTGAATTCAGCCGTTCAGAATATAGAAAGTTCTGGTTTGAAAATGACAGGTTCTAAACCCCAACGGACATTCCAAACGTATGACAATGGCGATACATAAGCCGCTTGTTGTCAGGT
>NC_134899.1:8859110-8861610 GCF_041734735.1 Babylonia areolata
TCAAAACACATACACACGCTGAGAAATCAGAACATTGCATCTTTTATTTCTGAAACACTCAAATAGACAGAACGCTATCGGGAAACTAAAAGTGATTATTTTAAAACAGGCATCTGTATGTGGTGAAGAGTAACAGCAATGAACAAGGTGATGGCCCAGTGGTAAAGCATCCGCGGCCAAGGAAGCTGCCGAGAGAGTCTGAGCGCACAGGTTCGAATCTTACAATCGCCAGTATATAAATTTTTCTCCCTCTCTTTGAGTAGCTGGTCCAGATGTTAATGATTGGGATGAGGCGATAAACCGACCTCCCTGTGTGCGGTATGCACTTTAAAGAACCCATGGCAACAGAAGGGTTGGTCCTGGCAAAAAAAAAAATATAGAAAATTCACTTTGATAGGAAAACAAATACACATGCTGGCAGAAAAAAAAGAAGGAAAAAAGAAGAAGAAAGGCTAGACTGTACTGTGGCTCGGCGTGCCCTCCCTGAGTGGAGCAGCTCAAATTCCACACAGTAAAATCTGTTGTTGTGACAGAATGTTATACAATACAAAAGTGGAGTGACGGCCTAGAGGTAACGCGTCCGCCAAGGAAGCGAGAGAATCTGAGCGCGCTGGTTCGAATCACGGCTCAGCCGCCGATATTTTCTCCCCATCCGCTAGACCTTGAGTAGTGGTCTGGACGCTAGTCATTCGGATGAGACGGTAAACCGATGTCCCATGTGCAGCATGCACTTAGCGCACGTAAAAGAACCCACGGCAACAAAAGGGTTGTTCCTGACAAAATTCTGTAGAAAAATCCACTTCGATAGGAAAAACAAATAAAACTGCACGCAGGAAAAAATACAAAAAAAATGGGTGGTGCTGTGGTGTAGCGACGCACTCTCCGTGGGGAGAGCAGCCCGAATTTCACACAGAAAAAATCTGTTGTGATAAAATGAAATATAAATACAAATACAAAATAGACAGAACGCTATAGAGAAACTGGTCCAGATGCTAATGATGCTAATGCTAATGAAAACAAATACGCTTGTGGGCAGGAAAAAAAAAGAAAAGAAAGAAAAAAAAGGTTAGACTGCACTGTGGTGCGACTTTTCCTCCCTGAGTGGAACTCGAAGTCCACACAGTAAAATCTGTTGTTGTGACAGAATGTTATACAATACAACACAACACAATAAACACATACAATATAATACAATGCAATGCAATACAATACAGTAATATAAGCACCTGCACTTGAAATGTTATTTACCGATTCCTTGCACACAAGATTCATCCTTGCTCCTACTTTTCCTAATGACGTTCTGTGAGTTTATAGGCCAGTGTCTCCACATGTGTGTGTGTGTGTGTGTGTGTGTGTGTGTGTGTGTGTGTGTGTGTGTGTGTGTGTGTGTCTGTGTGTGTGTCTGTGTCTGTGTCTGTGCTGATAAACGGTAAATATAACAAATATGTTTACGTGTGCATGCAAATTTTCCTTCCAGACTTAAGGACTAAAATTCTCTTCACTAGAGACTCTCCCAGTATTTCTTCTAGAAACACACATAGTTCATAATTCTGCCGCAAGACCAGTAGACTATTGTCAGCTAGGGCTGATTATCGATTGCAGCCTCTGAGTTAAAAAAAAAACAAAAACGGAATCGCTAGTAGCAAGCGACGTCCACATGACTTTCTTTTAAAGTCTCAAGCTTCTCTTACAGCTGATTCTGCGACTCTTTCACTGCTAACCTTTCAACACAAGACAAAAAAAAATCAGTTATTGTATTGTATTGTATTGCATTGTATTGTATTGTATTGCATTGTATTGTATTGTATTGCATTGTATTGTGTTGTGTTGTATTGCAATTCATTGCTTTTCATTGTACTGTATTGTATGGCATTGTGTTGTGTCGTATTGCGTTTTATCTATAGTACAGCTTCAGAGACCCTGGGACCCATGACCAGAAAGCACAAAGACTGGTTTGATGAAAACTGTGATGAAATCAAGCAGCTTCTGGATGAGAAACGCCGTCTGCATCAAGCCTACCTGAGCAACCCAAAGTCCACATCAAAAAAGGATGTGTACGATGCCATCCGCAGGACTGTTCAGCAAAAGTTACGCCAGATGCAGGATAAGTGGCTGAGTGACAAAGCTGATGAGATCCAGGGATATGCTGACAGGCACGATATGAAGAGGTTCTATGATGCCTTAAAAGAAGTCTACGGCCCCACATCCTCAGGATCATCCCCCCTCCTCAGTGCAGATGGGAATACCTTGATCACCGAGAAGGAGAAAATTCTCGAACGCTGGGCTGAGCACTTCAACAGTGTCTTAAATCGCCCTTCCTCCATAAATGATGAAGCCATAGACCGTCTCCCACAAGTCCCCATCAACGAAGCACTGGACGATCCGCCAACACCTCTTGAGACCCAGAAAGCAATTCGTCTGCTATCCAGTGGCAAAGCACCTGGCTCAGACTCCATACCAGCAGAGGTCTACAAGGATGGAGGCACTGTGCTGACTGAGA
>NC_134899.1:8866610-8881610 GCF_041734735.1 Babylonia areolata
AACGCGAATTTGTGCCGTCAGTTAATACACTAAATATTTCCCTTGTATAACGCAAATTTCTGCAGTCATTACTATCCAATCCCTGCTTGATTCCACGCTAATCCATACTGTTAATACGATTAAACCTTTGTTTGACATAGCGCATGTTTCTGTAATCAGTGCGAATATTCAAAGCTTGTAGCAAGACAGGGACACCATAAAGCGTCTCCACCTTTCACAAAAACAGGTATGGGAAAGAAAACTTATGGCCTGCGTACAAACTGTGGAGTCTAGAAACAGGAAAGAAAGGTATCAGGTAAAAGTATGTTGTTAAATGATATGTTGAAACACACACACACACACACACACACACACACACACACACACACACACACACACACACACACACACACACACACACACACACACACACACACACACACACGTTATTGTTTACTTTCTGTCACAACAGGAGGAATTTTGTTTAATGTCCCGTCACACATATCGGTGATTGAAGACATTTTGTCAAAGTATTTATGAATACATCTGAGTATTATCGGTTAGAAGGGGTGGGAGATGTGGATGAATGGAGGGTTGGGAGAAACTGGGCAAATGAGGGTAAAAATGTGGGTGAAATTTGGAAGAAAAAAAAATTAAAAAACTAAAAAAACCCTCTAAATACAGTTACAGGAAATTACTTTAAGGACTTCGTAAAAGAGAAGTCGTTAAACCTTGATTAGTGCGCTGGGTGCTAGCCATTTGGATGAGACGATAAACCGAGTTCCTATGTGCACGGCAGGGTGATTATTGTCTCTGGGAAAATTCAGTAGAATTTTCCACTGTCACAACAGATTTCTCTGTGTATTATTCTGGCTGCTCCTCTCGAGGAGATCATGAAAACCACAGTGCAGCGAAACCCATACATCTTTTTTCTTTTCTTTTCTTTTCTTTCCTGTCTGCATGTATATTTGTTTCATTACGAAAGTGGAAAATTCTCCTGAATTTTCCCAGAAACAATAATCGCCCTGCCGTGCACATAGGAACTCGGTTTATCGTCTCATCCAAATGGCTAGCACCCAGCCCACTAATCAAGGTTTAATGGATTGGGGCGGGTGAGGAGGGCTTGGGGGTGGGGGGTTGGGCTGTGTGTGTGTGTGTAGGGGGGGGGGGGGGGGTGTGTGGAGGGATGGGGGCGGGGGCGAGGGGGGAGTAAAAATCCCGATCCTTTTACATGAAACTCGAACCCACTGATTGATACTGGCTTCCCTGTTGGGTGCATGAACACAAGGCCCACAGCGCCACGGTTTACATTGTAAACAGTCTGTGTGTCTCTTGTTCAAGGATCCTGTCCGATATCCGGCTGTGCCGAACGAAAGACATGACAAAGCCAGTGTGATCAGCTTGTTTATGTGGATGTGCAAAGAGAACAAAGAGACGACATTCACCCCCCCAAACACAGCTGCCTTTGAGCGTGGACATGCGTCCAACCTTTCGCCGTCTCCTTCTCAGCGCTGACATTATTCAGTTTGGTTGTTTGGTCTACACAAGCACGTGAGTCAGACAGACATGCATACATTGACACCCCCGTATATACATACACACACACACACACATATATATATATATATATATATATATATATATATATATATATATATATATATATATATTGTAGAGTGATGGCCTAGAGGTAACGCGTCTGCCTAGGAGGCGAGAGAATCTGAGCGCGCTGGTTCGAATCACGGCTCAGCCGCCGATATTTTCTCCCCCTCCACTAGACCTTGAGTGGTGGTCTGGACGCTAGTCATTCGGATGAGACGATAAACCGAGGTCCCGTGTGCAGCATGCGCTTAGTGCACGTAAAAGAACCCACGGCAGCAAAAGGGTTGTCCCTGGCAAAATTCTGTAGAAAAATCCACATCGATAGGAAAAACAAATAAATTTTTTAAAAATGCACGCAGGAAAAAAATACCCCCCCCTCACCCCCCCCCCAAAAAAAGGTGGCGCTGTATTGTAGCGACGCGCTCTCCCTGGGGAGAGCAGCCCGAATTTCACACAGACAAATCTGTGGTGATAAAAAAAAAAGAAAAGAAAAAAGAAATATAAATACAAATATATATTTGTTTCTCTCTGTCTGTCTCTCAAATATATATCGTTTTTAATTAAAAAAAAAAAAATAAATAAAATAAATAAATAAATGTTTCGAATGCTCCAAACAGTAAAACCTGAGTTTGACTGGCTTCTGCTTACTCTTGACGCACGTGAATCTACTAACAAGTTCATACCTGTGTGATCGCGGGTTCAGATTCAAGAACAGGTGCTCAAGTACAGGTGTTCAGAACAGGTGTGTGCGCAAAATGTAAAAGTCTTTCAATCGCCAGCAGCGCGCAGCCCGCAGCTCGTTCTCCTGTTCTTTGTGTACCCCTCACCCTTCCCCCCCCCCCCTTCCCCCCCCCCCCCCCCTCCAACCTGCATTAGGAGGCTGGTTGCGTTGAACATAATCCATTTTGATTGTTAATACAATCCATTTTAATTGTTAATCTGGTAAAACATGGTGCGAAGGTAAAGTAAATGTTGTTGTTTTTAGAGTATAGATATATTTATTGGTAACGTTGTTTTCTTTCGTTTTTTTTTTTTTTTTAGTTGGACTTAATGATTATATTATTATGTATGTTGGGTTGGAAGAAATTGTCTTGTGTTGGGTTTCAGTTGAATTTGGAATAGAATAATATTTGCCTCTTTGGCGTTTTATGACGCCCAATCCGGAGTTGAGGTCTCACTCGTGTGTGTGTGTGTGTGTGTGTGTGTGTGTGTGTGTGTGTGTGTGTGTGTGTGTGTGTGTGTGTGTGTGTGTGTGTGTGTGTGTGTGTCTGTGTGTGTGTGTGTGTGTGTGTGTGTGTGTGTGTGTGTGTGTGTGTGTGTGTGTGTGTTAGACATCGTGCCGGTGAGTGACCAGTCGCGCTGCTGCTCATAAAAAGAAAACTTTGAATATATGTATGCATATATATATTGTGTATATATGAATATATGAATATATATATATCTATATCTATCTATCTATCTATCTATCTATATATATATATATATATATATAGTGTATATATGAATATACGAATATATATATATATATTGTGTATATATGAATATATATATATATATATATATATATACACACACACACAGAGTCAGACTGACAGACATGCAAGCAGGCAGGCAAGCAGGCAGACAGACAGACAGACTGGCAGGCAAGCAGGCAGACAGACAGACAGGCAGACAGACAGACAGACAGACAGACAGGCAGGCAAGCAGGCAGACAGACAGACAGGCAGACAGACAGACAGGCAGGCAGGCAGGCAGACAAAGTAACAGACAGAATGAGAGACTCACGTAACCAACGAATGAAAAAGGTTCTAGCAGCAAAACATGACCAGTGACATGACGAGATAAGACAGACAATCCATTCAACGCTGACAAACCCGAGAATGAATAAATGACTGATCCTGTCTATCACACCATAGACTGGTACAACTCCAAAACCATTCCCCGTCTTTATGGGGCGTTTATTCATAACTTACACGTCCTGGAAACAGGACTTGAAACTGTACTCTGATGAATTTTCCAGCATCGTTAAAACACAACAAGGGTCGCCGCCGCCGTCTTAACACTCGTATAAAAACGAACACAACAGTGTTGTGTAAACGTCCTGACTCCACCGTCGTAAAACTCGTATATAACAAACACAACAGCGTTGTGTAAACATCCTGTTTCCCCATTCGTCCAAACCTTCAGCCAATGGCAGTAATGGGTGTCACGGAAAGACATCAATGGAGTCCGCAACGGAATAGTTTTCATGAAATGTCACGTCGCTGGTATTTACCCGCACTCAGTGACTAGATACAATGGCCAAACACCTAGAACAGTACTTTTTTTTTTTTTTTTTTTTTTTTTTTGCTGCCTCATCATCTGCACCGTTTCAGTGGCATTACTCCCACGCCACTCATTTAGATTCCCCCCATACACGGCCACACCCGGGTTCGTCCGTCGCAGTTCCAGCGTCGGCAGTCCACAGGGAACCATCGATGTTAGGTCGGCCAGGAGGCCACACACCAGAGGAGACCCTGCACTGCTGCTGAGTCACTTCGGTGGTGTTCAGTGGTGCCTGTTCTGTTTTAACGTACTTAGGACACCACCTGTGTGCACTTTTCACCTGTGTGGTTGGGAGTGGGGATGTGGGGAGGGGGCGGTGTTTCATACGTGGTAGTGCAGACTTTAGTGTGAAGCGTTCACTCCTGCGGACATCCGCAGAAAATTTCCCTCTCCCAAGATGGTGCTTCTCAGGGGAGGGAGGAAAGGCAGAAATCTGTGAATATTCGCAGAAATACTGTGCGCATGTGCATGTGTGTGAGATGCTAAATCACTTTTTCTGCTTGCAGTTATCTATGTTTGTAGACTTATAAACTTTTTCAGTACAATAAAATGTAAGCCAGGGTCATCCTTTTTGTTAATGTTATGTCTATTTTGGAGCTGGAGCAAATACATAAAGGGGTCTTCAGAAGCAGTGATTTTCACAATGATTCTCACTGCCACCCGCTTAACAGAGCTCTCTCTCTCTCTCTCTCTCTCTCTCTCTCTCTCTCTATATATATATATATATATTATACATACGTATACGTATTCTCTCTCTCTCTCTCTCTCTCTCTCTCTCTCTCTCTCTGTGTGTGTGTGTGTGTGTGTGTGTGTGTGTGTGTGCCTCCCTGTGGAGCAAAGGCCATCAACGACGTTTCTCCACCGGACTCGATTCCGAGCTGTCCTTTCTGCATCCCTCCAGCTGGATCTCAGCATCTTTGGCTCTGCTTCAGTGTCCCGCCTCCAGGTGTTCTTGGACTGTCCTGTCTTCCTTCTGCCTTGGGGGTTTGAAGTCAGGGCCTGGTGTGTAGTGCTGGATGGCGATTTCCTCAAGGTATGGCCAGTCCATCCCCACTTTCTCCACTGGCTCCTGTCCCTTGTTTCTCACAGGTCCTCGTTTCTAATTTCGTCTTCAGTCTAGTTGTGCCAGGACATTATTATAATGTCCACTCACTCACACTCACATGCACACACAAATGTACACAGGCACGCACACACTGTGATGTTATGTATATCTTCTGTTTTTACAGATGATTGCATCCTAATTCAGCGGCCGTCAGTATCTCTCATATTATTAGCAACAGTACAGGCGAGAGTAGGGTCCATTGAACATTGGTGATGATATATATAATGGTGTCAGCACGCATCAAACGTTAAAGAAACAGAAAAAAATGTCCATCGGTAGGGAGTCACTGAAATTGATATATATTTTATTTTTGCCCTGATGTTGTATGTTTGATGGACAGCGAAGAGGACTTTCAATCTGAGGGTCCTGGCTTCGAATCTCGGTGACGGCGCCTGATGGGTAAAGGGTCAACATATGTGTAGACCTGCAAGTGCCTGAACCCCCTTCGTGTGTATACGCAAGCAAAAGATCAAATACGCGCGTTAAAGATCCTGTAATCCATGTCAGCGTTCGCAGAACGTACCCAGCATGCACACTCCCGAAAACGGAGTATGGCTGCCTACATTGCGGAGTAAAAACGGTCATACACGTAAAAGCCCACTCGTGTACATTCGAGTGAACGTGGGAGTTGCAGCCCACGAACGCAGAAGAAGAAGATGACAGCATCCGTATGTATAAGGATAAGCCCGGAGCTTCATTTTCGGGGAAGTGTCAGGGTTTGTTCCTTATATATATGATAGTCAGTCGTGTCCGACTATGACCATCAGAACAGCAGAGGAGGCAACTGCTGTTCCGACAATTTGGGCTAGAATTTGATTATAGTGGAGAGTGTCTTGCCCAAGTTACATCCCCACTCTCTCGGCCAAGAGGGTTTTAGGACAGTCGTCGTTCGGATGGTTCCAATGTACCTGTTATTCACCTGTGTTCCAGCTGAATCGGTTGAATAAGTAGCACTGAATTGAAGTTGTGTACTTTGTGTATGAAGGGAGTTACCACTCTTCGTTATCAAAAAAAAAAAATATATATATATATATATATATATATATATATATATATATATATATATATATATATATATAACATACCCCCTCCATCCCCCCACCGCAAAACAAACCAAAACAAAACAACAACAGATAACTGTAGTGAAGACAATGTTGGGTGCCCTAGAGGGAGCCATGTTACTTTGCATCCATTCTTTATTCAATATCATGGGGAAAAACATGGTATTAAACACGTTTACAAAGTCTCCCAGTTACAGCAGTCTATTGGTTTCTGTATGCATGTGTAAAGTTTACAATGAATGAATGTTTTCCTGGGTATATCATCCAACTTTTTACTTTCTCCCTCTTTTTTTATTTTTAATTTTTTTTTTACGTCGGGAGGAAAACTCAGTTTCAGTAGCTCAAGGAGGCGTCACTGCGTTCGGACAAATCCATATACGCTACACCACATCTGCCAAGCAGATGCCTGACCAGCGGCGTAGCCCAACGCGCTTTGTCAGGCCTTGAGAAAAAAAAAACAAAAAACAACAACTCAGTATCCGGTACAGACAAGGTGCCCCAACCACTCAACCACACCGCTGCCTCCTGACATGTAAATAAGGATGACGATGGGGTGGTCTATATAAAAGAAACACCAGTCAGTTTCGTTCGTGTTCTTGTACACAACTTTGAGCAGTTTACATCTTTGTCGACATGTACCGTCCATAAACTACAAGCGTCTGATACAGATCTCTTCCTGTCAAGACTGACGTGTACGTTGATGTGACGTCAATGGTCTCAGGTAAAATTTCCATTTTGGTTTTGGTTTGATTATTTTGTTTTTGTTGTTTTGTTTATTTTTTATTTATCCATTTATTTACTTATTGCAGAATATTGTAACATGAATGACATGATGGAGGTAGATATTGCACCAGTCAATAGGATGCAAGGCTTCATTTTATGCTGTATGCATGTGTGAATAAAGCGTTAGAAAAGTAAGATCTTACGAGGTTATTAGTTGTTCTCGTTTGTTTGTCATCATTATGTTTTTTTTCTTTCCGAATCTCTACGAAAAAAACAAAAAAAATCGGAAATATGTTGTGGGTAAATTCTTGTTGTTATCCAAATTTACTTTTCGTTTTCTGGAGTCATTTCCAAATGAAGGTGGTTGTATGTTTGAGTGTATACTCAAGCTGTTTCAGCACCTCTGAAAAATGTCAGTGAAGCACAATGCTTCATCACCACACACCCACGCTCCTCCAACAATTCACCATGTCCTCCTGGAGGGGAGCAATACCTGAGTGGTTAAAGCGTTGGGCTTTTAGTTTGAGGATCCAGGGTTCGCATCCTGGTAGCGGCGCCTGGTGGGTTAAGTTGGGATTTTTATTTGCTAGTCTCACGAGTCAACAGACGTGCAGATTTATAAGTGCCTCCAACACCTTTGTGTTTATTTACGCGTGCAGAAGACGAAAATAGTACGCACATTCAAGACCCCGTGTTTTATATAAGCGATCCAAGAACAAGAACCAGATTATCGATGATAATGTTGCGGTACCGGTAAAAGTGGTCTTTTTTTTTCTTTCTTTTTTTCCACGTGGAAGCCCACTTGTACGTATACCATTGAATGTGGGTGTTGCAGCCTACGAACGTATGATAGGCACGTCAGGCCCCCTCCATACCCCCACCCCCACCCTGTTCCCCCCCCCCAGCCCCCTCCCCCATCGTCACACGGCCCTTTCCCTCCTTCATTTACACCCCACTCACACCTAACTACCCCATGCTCCACTCAGTCACATTGAGCACTTCAATCCCTGAAGATCCAAGCTTTCAAACTGTGCTGTGTTTGCAGCAACAGCTCGGAAAAGGGGCCAGCCCGTGCACACACTCGTATGTACACACACACACGCGCGCGCACACGCACACACACACACACACCCACACCCACACACACAAATACATACACGCGTGCACACACACACACACACACACACACACACACTCATGGACAAATACATATACGCACACGCATACGAGCGCACGAGCAAACACATACGCGCGCGCGCACTCATCTCCCCCCTGCCCCCCTCGCACCTCCAAACACATACAGAGACTGAATCACGTGGAGAATGTGAAGAATGTCAACCAGATGAGATTTTGCACAGACCAAGTCACCCTGATTCTGTGAACACACACACACACACACACACACACACACACACACACACACACACACACACACACACTATATATATATATATATATATATATATGTATATATATATTTTTTTTTTCAAAGTGCATGTAAGGGTGTATGGTTTTAGAAAACAACAACACACACAGACACACAGACACAGACACACACACACACACACACACACACACACACACACACACACACACACACACACACACACACACACACAAATCAACAGCTTCATGCAGCGAAACTTTTTGTGTACTTATTCAGGATATTTTTTTTTAAATTGGGCATTTTGCCCGAAATGATTTGTTTATGTTATTTTTTTTTATTAAAATTTTTTTTGCTAAACAACAACAACAAACAAAAAACGAACAAACAAACAAACAAACAGTTTATTAGGGTTTTTTTCAGTATCTTAGAAATGTGATTTATGTATGACAGAAGGATATACTGAAAACTCAAGAAAGAAAGAAAGCAATGCTGTGTGTGTGTGTGTGGGGGGGGGGGGGCGGGGGGGGGGGGGGGTTCAGCGGCTCTCCGGCTGCCTTCCTTCGTCGGAGTTCCACTGAAGACTGACCAGAACTCCATTTGTGCGCATTTTCCTTTTTCGATCACTTCCAGATCTCCTGTAGACACAGACAGTCTCCAAGGTGATTGTCGATGATGACGACAATGACGATGACGATGACGAGGGGATCTTTCGTCGCTTCTCTGACGCTGGGTGTTGTGCTCCTCCTGCAGTGTTGCAGCGCCTCCTGGATACCCTACACACCTGGTTACCGCCCCTTTCAGCCACCGACCACCAGACCTAGTCCCGGGTGAGTCTCGGTCCTTTTCCAGTGAGATGGATGACAAGACTAACTAGTTAGCCGCGATTAAATCGGTTAGATGGTTGACCCAGTGTTCACCAGTGCTCAGAGTTCAAGGCCCCATTTCAGCACGGTGTTTTGTCCTTCGGGGTTTCGGGGGGAGCGGGGGGGTGGGGTGGGGGGCATTTTATCCCCATTTCCTTTATTCCCCCTGGGTGTGAATGGGAACTTGACATCAGTTGGCGGAGGTAAAAAAAAAAAGAGCGGAAGATGTTTGGCTCTTGCTTTTCTTGACCCCAAGACACAGTGGATATGAATTCACTGCTCCAATGGCCGTAACATTAACCCATGGGTACTTCAAACTTTCTGAATAGCCATGGGGTTGAAATCATGGCAGGGTTTATGTTCTGTTTTAAACGAAAAAATAGCTGACTGCAGGTGGCAGGACTGGGCCATGATCACACTCAGAACGGCGGTAGATTTTACTGAATACAGGATGCTGGCTGGTGGTTAACAGGGCATTAAACACAGCACTACTGATTATAATAACATCATCAAAAGAGACGACATTGTTGAGAACAACGACGATGTCACTAATAACGGTACCACTATTACTGCTGCTGCTACTACTACTACTGCTATTATGACTGCTATTACTACTACTGTGACTACTACTACTATGAAAATAATCTGTTATTTCTTCTTTGTCTACTTCTCCCCCTCCTCTTCAACTGCCTTCTTCTTATCGTCATCGTCGTCGTCGATGTCAACAACCTCCTCCTTCTCGTCATCATTATCATGTTTTTATAGCAATAACACCACCAGCAAAATCAACAACAACAACAGCAACAACAAAACAATGATAATCATATATGTGTCAGCGGGGTAGCGACCTACTGGGTGACGTTTTCCACCCGGATCCGTCCTGGCCTGAGGCTTCCCGTGACGGTGCACCTGTTGAAGGCTGGGGCCAGGGCCACAGTGTCCGTCACTCTCACCAACAACTCGGACCACTCTGTCGTCTTCGCTCACGTGCTGCACGTGCCTGTGACAGGGGGAGGTCAGTGTGTGTGTGTGTGTGTGTGTGTAGGTGTGGGGATGAGAGTGTTCATGTGGACTGATCATAGATAAGGAGGACAGGTACCTGAAAACAAACGCATCTTAAACAGTATGATAGTGGTATGATATAGATAGAAAGATAGATATCATGTGGGATTTGGCCATGAAGATGTATCCCGAGGGGTTATTCAAAGAGAAAGAGACAGATATAGAGGCGCACACATTTTTTTGTATTCGAAATTGACGTATGGGATATGAAAGCGTAATGCCATTTTTGGCTTTGTATTGTACTATATCGTATACCATGTGCGTTAGCATGCAAATGATGTGCGGGCATAAAAGCATTTCTTGTATGTATTTTACTGAGTACAGTTGTTAACGAAATCTGTTGGGTTTTTTTTTCAGGGAATGGTCATACAATAAATCTTGAGGTAAGTCCTCTCATAACACAATGTTGTTTTAGTGACCAAAACAACAACAGACAAACATGATATGATATCCGGTCATCTTTTGGATCAATGAAAACTGGACTAAAGAATGCTGTGCGCATACTTTATATTGGATGCTTTAAAATCTTATTGTTTTCTTTCCTATTGTTGTTCTTTTTATGGCCGCAATGATAATTGCCTGTTTGGAGGAGTGGACTTTTCAATCTCAAAGTCTTGGGCTTGAATCGTGATAGTGTGTGTATGCTGGGTTAAAGGTGAAGGTCAGTTTCTTTCTGATATCTAGGGTCAACATATGTGCAGACCTGGTACAGTACCTTAATTGATTTCAGCTGTGTATATCCTTTTTCTATATTATAATTATTATTTATTTATTTATTTATTTATTTATTTATTTATTCATTCATGTAAGCTTATCTATTATTTATTCCCCCCCCCCCTTTTTTTTTTTTTTTTCTCAAGGCCTGACTAAGCGCGTTGGGTTACGCTGCTGGTCAGGCATCTGCTTGGCAGATGTGGTGTAGCGTATATGGTTTGTCCGAGCGCAGTGACGCCTCCTTGAGCAACTGAAACTGAAACTGAAACTGATATACCCATGCAGAATAAACATGTAATGAAAAGAGACGATGGTGTGAGAGGACTTCTCAGATGGCCCACATACAATGAAATAAACAAAACAACAACAACAAAACTGAAAGAAATAAGAGTGGTGATAGATCATGGTGCCTCAATAATTGAAGAAGACAAAATCCCACAGAAAACACGTACAAAATGAAGCAGCATGATTTGTTTTACATATTTCACATCGGATTTGTTAAACGCTTGCTGCTTTTCTCGCTGTTGTTATGGAAATGATTCAAGTGATCGATCCTCATTATAATGGAAGAGAGGATATCTACAGAACTGATAGCTGAGTGGTGAGAGGGATGGACGTTTAATTTAAAGGTTCTGGGTTTAAATACTGATAGTAGCAGTTTCGTTTTGGGTGGTGGTGGTGGTGGGTTTTTGGTGTGTGTGTGTGTGTGTGTGTGTGTGTGTGTGTGTGTGTGTGTGTGTGTGTGTGTGTGTGTGTGTTTCAGATCAACATTTGCGGAGACCTACTGGTATCTTACTTTCCTTGTGCATTCAAATGCAGAAGAAAGAATGTGAAGATATTACTGATAGTATGTGGAGGAGAAAATGTGAAAATATTGTTCATTGTATGTGGAGGAGAGAATGTGAAACGATTACCCGTAGAATGAAGATAAGAGAATATGAAAAGATTTTATGCGTTGTGTTTATAATTATGTGTATATGATTTGTTCGTTGCATTTTAGTACATTGACCCCTTGATCTCTTTATATATACAACTGCAGAAGAGAGAATAGGAAAAGGACTACCCATAGAATGAAATAAAGACAGTTGATGCATGGAGACGGAGACGGTCCATGGTGTCACTACAGCACCTCCCCCCCCCCCCCCCCCCCCCCCCCACGCCTGTTGCCAGATTCCCAGAACTCTGAAGCGGCCTGGTTGGCGCCACTGGTTCCAGTACGCCATAAGTGTGGTTGCCACGGGAGACGTGACGTTCAACCAATCAGAGGTCGTCACTTTGGACGAGAAGACGTTCTCTATTTTTGTGCAGACGGACAAAGCCATCTACAAGCCTGGACAGACAGGTGTTTGGGGTGGTCGTCACACTGCACAGTCACTGCACATGCAACCACACATGTTGTATCTCCCTGTCTCTGTCTTTTGTCTCTTCTCTGTCTTTCTGTATCTGTCTCTGTCTCTGTCTCTGCTTGTCTGTTTGTCTCTGTTTTTGTCACCCTGTCTCTGCCACTTTCTCTCGCCCTCTCTCTCACTCTCTTTTAAAATATCATTGGCAACCCTCCATGTTCAGAGTGTTTTTGCTTATTCATCCATTAAAGAACACGTTAACAAACAGCTAGCACTTTATTTGTATAAAGATTTAAAGATTAGAAACATGATATGCTGTTGAATGTGTGTTTATTCTTCCCGTTTGTTGTTATTCTGTATGAATGAGACCAAATGCAGACAATAATTGTTTTACTCATTTTCAGGTTATAACTGTGTTTTGCATATCAAAATATATTACCTCCGTAATGATTTTTTACACCACCCCTTCATGAGGGGCCATGACCTGTATTGAATAAAGCATCCGTATCCCCCCCCCTCTCTCTCTCTCTCACTCGCTCTCTTACTCGCTCTCACTCATACACATTATCTCTCTTTCACACACACGTGTGTTAAAAAAAAAAGTGGATGTCGAAGCCCGTACAACACAGTTAATTTTTACATTGATTATTTGCTGCTTTAGTTTTGTGAATTATTTTGTGTCTGAATCTTTTCTTTCGTTTATTTCATGATTTTTACATGCGCGTGCAAACGAGACGTGTCTGTATGTGTTTCTATGATAGATTCTATTAAAGTTGGCGCTTTATTGACTGAAACTTGTGGCATGGGAAGCGAAAATGTTAGGATGGTAGGCATGATTAGAGCTTTACAGGCATAAGCTTTATGATGATGTGATAATAAGCAGGGTAAGAGATCAAAGGACAAAGTCATTATTTGGCAAAACAGAAAAGGGTTGACAGAAGCCGTATCTCACATCCAATTTATTATATATATATATATATATATATATATTAAACTTGACACTGTGACTGGAGATGGGTGCAGCATGATCTATTAAAAAATATAAAAAAATCGGGGGTTAAAGGTCAAAGCCACAACGTTGCATAAGATACAGATAAACATATTTTTCATGTGCAATATTGAAAAAAAAAACAAAAAAAAAACAACAACAACAAATGTCCTGCATACAGTCTTCATCAGAGTTAACACAATGGCTGGTCATGATGAGAACAAACCTTTGAGAAGACAAAAGGTCAGAGGTCAAAGGTTAAGGTAACAACATGGCGTATCGGTAAAATAACAACTAAGCAGAACCCTGAAAGAACTTTGTGGTACAGTCATTCGTTTCGGCAAGAAGATAAATGCTTTGTTGATTTAGATGTCAAAGGTCAAGGTCACATCAATATGTGTGTCTTTTTGCCGGATGGTCTGCTTTGAAGTATTGTTGTTTTCGTGATTTCTTTGTTGGGGCAAGTGAGTGTCTGACGTGAGTCTTGAATACCTTGCCTCTCCTGTTTCATTTCATATGGTGAATGTTGTGTTGTTGTTTTTTGTCCTGACAGTGAAATTCCGAGCGTTGGCCATGAAGCCAGATCTGACCACAATGAACGAACCCATGGATATCCTCATCAGGGTGGGTACACCTGTCCTTGTCGCACCGGTTTGTCCGTCTCTGGTTTCGTTTTGTCAGAGGTTTCTTTTTGACTGATTTCATTTCTGTCCGTTTTCATGTGTCTCTGTTTTACCGTCTGTTTTATGTCTGTTTGTCTCGTTTTTATCATTATTTGTTTTAATTACATGTTTCCTTATGTTTCTGTCCGTTTCTATCACTGTCTGTCTGTCTCTCACCTCTCTGTCTCTCTGAGTATGTCTCTGTCTGCCTCTCTCTCTCTCTTTTAGTTTCGCTCTCTCTCTCTTTTTCGCTGTGTGTGTGTGCGTGCGTGCGTGTGTGTGTGTGTGTGTGTGTTTGTGTGTGTGATATGATATATACATATATATGTATATATATATATATATATATATATATACACACACATATATATATCTAATACGAGGAAGACAGAAACCACATGTCTCAGACTAATACTTGGTTCATTGCTCAGATCAACAGAACCAACAGAAGACATCCATCCGCATGTTTGCCATCCGCATTATTATAACAAACAGAAGAAGACATAGAACCACGGGTCCTGAACTAGCACTGTGACCAGTGCTCAGATCAACAGAACCAATAGCAGACCACCAAGCAAGACACGTTTTCACAAACGCTGTACAGTGCTGCGCCCATGCTCAACTACCACTGTATCTAGCTTTCCCTCTCACCAGAACCCTCACAGACTGACCCAGGAGGATGCAAAACGCCGTGTCCATGTTAAACACTCACTATATATAGCAGTCCCCACAAGAAACTGACCCAGGAAGATACTGTGTCCATGTTCACCAAACACTGTATCCAGCATTCCTACACCAGGGAGATGCTGTGTCCATGTTCACCAAACACTGCATCCAGCATTCCTACACCAGGGAGATGCTGTGTCCATGTTTACCAAACACTATATCCAGCATTCCTACACAAGGAAGATGCTGTGTCCATGTTCACCAAACACTATATCCAGCATTCCTACATCAGGGAGATGCTGTGTCCATGTTTACCAAACACTGTATCCAGCATTCCTACACAAGGAAGATGCTGTGTCCATGTTTACCAAACACTATATCCAGCATTCCTACATCAGGGAGATGCTGTGTCCATGTTCACCAAACACTGTATCCAGCATTCCTACACAAGGAAGATGCTGTGTCCATGTTCACCAAACACTGTATCCAGCATTTCTACACAAGGAAGATGCTGTGTCCA